>NC_134562.1:15734426-16029219 GCF_025594145.1 Primulina tabacum | reverse complement strand
CCAAGAATGGGTCAAAGGTGAGTTGGCAAGTCCTAGTTGTTCTTCTAGGGGTGTGGCCGAAAATGCTGATAAATGGTAGGGGGAAAATTGATTATCTAGTAATTTAATAACCCTTAAAAGCCTTACTAATCCTTTAATTAATTTAGTGAAACTAACCCTTACTTAAGTAACTTAAATGAGCTCATTTCTTAATCACCTCCAATAATTTAAATTAAAATCCTCAACTAACTTAAATAATTCCTTAAACTTCTTTTTTTTTAACTTAAATGAACTTACTTGCTAGCTAATTAACTTCTGGAAATATTTCTCAAATCTTAAATTCTATCTCAAACTCCAACTCCAGTCCGGCCTCACTGAAATAACTGAAATGCCTAAAATCAAACTACTGAACTGAAATAATGAATAATTAACTTCAAATAAATGCATTTAAAATAATCATGCAATGAAGTCAATTAATTTAAAAATCTAGAATTATACATGGCTTATACGTCTACTGACTTACGGGTTCTACAGTTCAGGCTGAGTTTTATCTGCGATTTTTCCCCGTGTCCTACCGAAAAGAAAAGGTGCTGAATTTGCCAATTTGAGACAGGGACAGCTGAACATTGAGGAGTATGTTTCTAAGTTCTGCATTGCTCCGATTTGCTCCTCATGTCGCAGAAAATGACGAAGCCGTTGTGGATCAGTTTATCAATGGCCTGAATCCAGAAATCTTTACCTTGGTGAATATCGGCAGGCCCAATAATTTTGCTGAAGCATTGAACCGTGCCAAGGGGGCAGATGCTGGATTGCTTAGGCAACGAAGCACTTCCTATGTCGCCTACTCCGAGACCGCCACAACCTTCAGTTCAACCCCCTCTTAGATTTGAGAGCGGTGGTAGCAGCAGCGGAAGGAAAGACCAGTTGAAAGCAAAGGGCAAACAGTTTAAGAGATCAAGGAGCAGTTCGTCGAGCTCCAGTGGGTCTCGACAGAGAGGTCCTGGCCAGAGTACAGAGTATACAGGTGTATATTGCAGTTCCTGTGGAGGCCGAATGCCACCGAGCAGTGCAGTGTGTTATGGGTCGCTGCAACATCTGCAAACAGCAGGGACATTTTGCCAGAGTTTGTCCCCAGAGAGGTGTACAGCAGGTTCAGAGTGTAGGGAATCTGGTTCGTAGCTCAGCCTGAGAGGCAAGCTTCATCTGTTCATTCCTTTCAGCCCCTACACTGACACAGCCCAGAGCTAGAGGTAGCCAGACTCTGAGCCAACCTCCCAGACAGCAGGCTCGAGTATTTGCACTGACTGAAGAACAGGTTCAAGATGCACCAGATGATGTGATTGCAGGTAACTGTTTTCTTTGCGGTTATCCTGCCTATGTATTGATAGACACGGGTGCATCTGATACTTTCATATCTGAGCATTTTTCATTGTTGCATTCATTGCCTGTCGAGTCATTATCTACTGTAGTGTCTATTTTTTCTCCGTTGGGAAGTGCTCTTATATCTGTGTCTTCAGTTAGACATTGTATACTACAGTTTGGGGGTCACGAGATTGATTTAGATTGTATTGTGCTTGGGTTAGCTGATTTTGATTGTATTGTTGGGATTGATATGTTAACCAAGTACCGAGCCACTGTAGACTGTTTCCAGAAGATTGTCAGGTTCAGACCAGAGATGGCTGATGAGTGGAAATTCTACGGTAAGGGTTCCAGATCAGGGATTCCCTTAGTATCTGTTTTGACGATGACTAGATTATTGCAGAAAGGAGCAGAGGGGTTCATTATATATTCAGTAGATATACTGAAACTGAGTCCGTCATTGGAAGATCTGCCAGTGGTACGTGAGTTTGCGGATGTATTCCCAGACGAGATTCCAGGGTTACCTCCAGCCGAGGGGTTGATTTCAGCATTGATTTATACCAGGTACAGTCCCTATATCTCGAGCTCCCTATAGAATGGCGCCTATTGAATTGAATGAATTGAAAGAACAGCTCGAAGATTTATTGGCCAAGTGTTACATCAGACCGAGTATATCTCCTTGGGGTGCTCCGGTATTATTTGTTCGAAAGAAAGACGGTTCGATGAGATTGTGTATTGATTACCGACAACTGAACAAGGCCACAGTGAAGAACAAATATCCATTGCCTCGTATCGACGAATTATTTGATCAGTCGCAGGGATCCTCTGTCTATTCCAAGATCGATCTGAGATCTGGATATCACCAGCTGAGGAGTCCGAGATGTTGATATACCAAAGACAGCGTGTCCAAACCAGGTATGGACATACGAATTTATTGTCATGCCCTTGTGGTTTAACGATGCTCCACGCGGTGTTTATGAGTTTGATGAATCGTATCTTTCAGAAGTATCTAGATGAGTTTGTTATTGTTTTTATTGATGATATTTTGGTATATTCCAAGAGTGAGATTGATCATGCCGAGCATTTAAGAATTGTGTTGCAGACATTGAGAAACAGAGAAAATTGTGTGCTAAACTGTCAAAGTGTGAGTTTGGTTGAGACATGTTGTCTTTTTGGGTCATATCATCTATGGAGACGGTATTTCTGTGGATCCAAGTAAAGTTGAAGCTGTGATCAGTTGGCCTAGACCCGACTTCTGTACCAGAGATACGCAGTTTCATGGGTCTAGAGGCATTACTACGTACGACGATTTATCAGGAGATTTTCTCCAGTATCGTGAAACCGATTTACCCAGTGACACAGAAGAATGCGCCATTTTGTGTGGTCTGAAGCTTGTGAGTCTAGCTTCTTGGAGTTGAGAGACGACTGACCAGTGCTCCAGTATTGACGATACCTTCAGGTACTGGTGATTTTGTGGTATATTGTGATGCATTCAGAGAGGGTTAGGATGTGTTCTTATGCAGCGAGGGCATGTGATAGCATATGCTTCGAGACAGCTGAAGCCACACGAGATTCGTTACCCAATTCATGATCTTGAATTGGCGGCCATCGTATTGCTCTGAAGACTATGGCGACACTACCCTCTATGGCGAGAAGTTTGAAATCTACTCTGATCACAAAAGCCTGAAGTATCTGTTTTCTCAGTCAGAGTTTAAACATGAGACAGCGTAGATGGCTCGATTTGTTAAAGGATTTTGATTGCAAGATCCAAATACTATCCAAGGAAAGTCGAAATGCAGCAAGCGGATGCCTTGAGTCAAAAGGTATGTTCCCTATCCATATCGACGATAGTGTTTTCGAATATTGTTGAAGATTGCTGTTTGTCGTAGATTAGGGTTTGATGTTAGATAGTAGACCACTACGACTTGCTACGCAGTCAAGTTGAGCCAGATTTGATTTTGAGAATTAAAGCAGGCACAAAGAATTGATCAGAAGATTCAGAAGTCCGATTCAGATGGTCCGATCATGACATCAATCAGAATATCAGGTACATGATCATATTCTCTGTATGTGAATAACCGTCTTGTAGTGCCAGATGTTTCAGATTTGAATCAACTGATATTGTCAGAAGCGCACTGTAGTCGGTTCAGTATTCATCCTGGTGGCAGAAAGATGTATAACGATTTGAAGACCAATTTTGGTGGAAACATATGAAGTCAGATATTGCAGAGTTGTGTTAAGTGCTTGAATTGCCAATAGGTGAAGGCCGAGAGGAAGAAGCCCGGAGGTCTACTTCAGAGTCTATCTATTCCTGAATGGAAATGGGATCACATTTCCATGGATTTCGTTACGAAGTTACCACGATCATCCCGGGGCTGTGATGCGATTTGGGTCATTATTGACAGATTGACCAAATCAGCTTGTTTTATTCCGTACAGAATGACGTACCGACATGATCAGATGGCCGAGATATATATCAGAGAGGTAGTGAGATTGCATGGTGTGCCGAAGTCGATCGTATCAGATCGTGATCCCCAATTTACTTCTCATTTCTAGCACAGTCTGCAGCAGGCTTTAGGTACGACATTGCATCTGAACACTGCTTATCATCCCCAGACAGACGGACAGTCAGAGCGGACTATCCAAACATTAGAGGATATGTTAAGAGCTGTAGTGCTAGATTTTGGCACTAGTTGGCAAGATTCACTACCACTTTGTGAATTCTTGTACAACAACAGCTATCAGACGAGCATCGAGATGGCACCGTTAGAGGCGTTATATGGCAAGAAGTGCAGATCTCCTCTGTATTGGGATGATGTATCTGAGTACCAAAACTTGGGCCTGATATGATTCGTGAAATGACTGAGAAGGTGGAGATCATTAAGAAGAGAATGAAGACGGCGCAGGATAGACAAGCCAAGTATGCAAACATCAGACGTAGACCGTTAATATTTGAACAGGGAGACAGAGTATTCTTGAAGATTTCTCCGTTCAGAGCCGTTGTCAGATTTGGCAAACGCGGGAAGTTATCTCCTAGATACATTGGTCCGTACGAGATTCTTGAGAAGATTGGCGATTGAGCATATCGACTTGCTCTTCCTCCTTCTTTATATTGGATATATGACATTTTTTATGTATCGATGCTGCGTAGATACATGCCTGATGCTTCTCATGTCATTCAGCCTGATGAGGCCGAGCTTGACGATACACTGAGTTATTTTGAGCAACCATTGCAGATTTTGGATCGAAAAGAAAAGCAGCTTAGAACGAAGACTATTCCGCTCGTGAAAGTCCAGTGGAGTCGTCATGGCACAAAAGAAACGACTTGGGAGACAGAATCAGAGATGAGACAAAGATATCCCGAGCTATTTTCATGATGTGAGTATTTATTCAGTTTTGATGATATTGTTTCTGTTATATACTTTGTATTGATTGCCTGCGAGTTCGAGGACAAACTCTTATCTAAGAGGGGGAGAAAATGTAATGCCCAAGATTGTAGGTTGATCAAATGAAATTATGAAGTGTTGCATGAGGTATAGACCGCACCCGCACATCAAAACCTATCGCACCCGCGATCATTTACCCTGAAATTTGGAATGTGTTACCGAAGAGGCACTGCACCCGCGCCTTGATACTGACCGCACCCGTGGTTAATAGGCAGAAAGTTAGAGTTTTGCACACGAACCAACACCGCACCCGCGATCGTCTCTTTTTGAAATGTGGATGGAATGCCGTGAGCTGAGCGCACCCACGGTGAAAAGATACCGCACCCGCGGTGCGACGTATTGAGTAAAAAATAAAACATTGTCCTTGCCATGCATTTAACATGTATGTGTCTTCATTTCCTCACTATTCCAGCATAAGAACCGAGAGCAATTCCAGAAAAAGGTGCAAGGTTTCTTCCTAGCGTAAATTGTTATTTTTGCAAGATCCAACCAACCGAAATTGAATCCGAGCTTAGATTCTTGCTCCTCTTGACAAGGGCTTCCAAAGGGTATATGTTTTAATGTTTTCCAGCATATTTTGATATTCATGTGTTGAATAAATTCATATATGCTTGATAGTATATGTTGTTGAGATGATGGAACACATATATGTGCTACCGGATTGAAAAACGGATAGGATATGAGATTATTGTGAAATTCCAGCAGGTATTGAATAAAGATTATGCAAATATCAACATGGTAAATTATGTTCTTGAGGAGTATGACTTGTTGAGATTATATTCAAATGGATATGTGAGTTATTGTCATTGATTAATGTTGTTTGAGTTGATCGGTATCGCAAGATTACGCCGTTATGCCGTCAAATCGTATCGAGATTGATTATTGATTCGTATATGTGTTGAATGAGTTAGAGATTGATAGAATGCATCTTGAATTTATCATTTCAGAGTTGATATTGACAGATTCGACATCGAGACTTCGACTACGACAAAGACTGTGCAACGAAAGGTATAATCATGTGATTCGGGAAGATACAACTCGAATTAGATTTGATTTGAGTTTCCAAAATCACATACTAGATTGTTGTTTATATCTTGTTATGTTTATGCTTTGTTTATAGATGTATATTCAAGCATTAAGATAGGAGAGTCATTGGCAGATTTGCCAAATTTCTAGATGTTCGGTGGTATCGACGCACAGGAGCAGATTGACTCCGATTGTAGACATTCGGTACAGACAGGACCGAAGTCTAGGAATAAGACGTACCGTCACCCCGATTGGGAGGGTAGGTGGCAGACTGTGACGTCTTATTCACACCGAGATCCCTAGAGTTAGATACGAGTCGAGTCCAAGATCTGAATTGATTTCAGTTGCATGCTTATATTGATTTGGTTTCATAGATTATGGAACCTATTACTATTGATTTTATTCATAATGGTATGTTTCATGATTTATATTGTGTATATGCATGTATACCATGTTTTATACTGGGATTTGTTCTCACCGGAGTTTCCGGCTGTTGTTGTGTCTGTATGTGTGCATAACGACAGGTGGGACAGGATCTGGGTCGCGATAGAGATGAGAGATCAAGATAGCGTGGAGATTACGGGCCAAGAAGAAGGACTAGTGATGTAATACTAGACTTGTATTAGATCCTAAACAATAGTAGAATACTTGTAGTTGAACATGTGAATGTTATTTGGAGTTCAATAATATGACAACATTGTGTATGGTGTATGATTTATATGCATTAGTTTATAATGTTTCAAAGAAATCTTTTTATGACCCACATTTTCTAGCAAAGATCCAATTAATTCCAAAAAAAGAATTGAGTTAGAGTCCGGATCCCCACAACACGTTTGACTCGTCGGACATTAACTCAAGTCCTCTCTGAAAGGAAATATGACCAAAACCACTTTCCTAGGGAAAGTGAAATGTGAAAATGATCTGTTGGATTTTATCCATACATATGTGTGAGGCCTGTTAATTGTTAGCACCAGATATGGCCAATCCTACTTCATTACCTTTACTGATGACTACTCGAGGTATGGATATGTATATTTAATGAAATACAAGTCTTAAACATTTGAAAGGTTCAAAGAATATAGAGCTGAAGTAGAGAAACAATTAGGAAAGATTATTAAAACTCTTCGATCTGATCCAGGTAGAGAATACGTAAGTATTGAATTTGAAGACTACCTTAAAGAGAATGTGATTCTCTCACAGTTGATTCCCCTTCCACGTCCAAGTTGAATAGTATGTCAGCACATCGTAATCTAACATTGATGGACATGGTTCGATCTATGATAAGATTCACTGAATTACCACTATCCCTTTGGAGATATGCGCTTGAAACAACGTAAAGTTGTTGACCAGATCCATACAAGGCAGTTGAAAAAACTATATATCAGATATGAATGGGAAAACCACCCAAATATTCTTTCTTAAAAGTATGGAGGTGTCCTGCTTATGTGAGGCAGGCAATGAGAGACAAATTGGATAGTAAAGCCAATTTGTGCTATTTTGTAGGATATCCGAAGAATTATGTTGGATATTATTTCTATGATACCAACGAAACAAATGTTTGTTTTCCAAAATGCCACCTACTTAGAGAATTAGTTTCTATTGAGTTAAAAAGGTTGGATGATAGAACTCGAAGAGATTTGGGAACCAACCAATTCTGAAATAGTAGAACTCACATCCCAACAGCTAGTTGAAGAAACACAAGCTCTGATCGAGCAAAACTTGCACTGTGAAATCCTCGGTAAAAAGTCAATAGAATTCAAGATCGATATAATCACAAGTGCACGATGTCAAATAATAATATAGTGTACACGAGTACAAGCATCGTTCCTCCAGAGACTGTATTTCACAATTATTGAAATTAGCAGTGATTATTTAAATGATTGGTGATTATTCGAATGATTAAATATTAACTCAACGAAATGACTCAAGGATTAGATTATGAAAGAAAAAAATTAAATTATAATTAAGAATTCAATGAAAAATGAATTTTTTGGGACTCTTGGTTCACCTACCATTCATCAATTTAATCAATTCAATTCGACAATGATCAATTCTTTTGACAGAATTTCCTAACCGAATGAACATGACCTCTCGAGCTATGCCAAATTAATTCAATACGATGAAGTAATTAAATCACTTTAATTATTTTTCAAAGCTTGAATGCATGTCGATCTATGAAATCTCCTATCTTTTGACCTATTAGACTTTGACTATCAATGTGTATCTGATTTCATAATTCTATGCAAATTGTAAATCCACAGATTATTATACTCGATACCATCACATGATATTCTCTCAAATTCACTCACAATGTAAGGTCTAGAAATTCAAACGACGTGACCTGACTGCATGCAAATATGAGGTATTAGAAAAATGCTTATTTAGTTATTTTAAATGTGTTAAATGCATGGTTATGACACGACTATACTTTTATATTGCATGGTTTACTATATTGCATGTAATAAGGCTTTTAGCGATGTTCGATGCTCAAACGAGGAATGCAGACCGAGGACAATTTAAGAAAATATTTTTTTAAATAATTATTTTTATTGTTTAATATACTGGTTATTTAATTTGTAATTTTCGAAAATGGGTATTTTATGGAATTTTTACACGTCGAGTCATATTTTAAACAGATAGTCGATTTGTGGCAAAATTGAGGACTTCTGAGGGATCGGGTAATTTTTTTGAAAAAGTATCCAAACAAAATATTTAATGTGCGTGTTATTTGTCCTAATGGGATTATTTTAGTAGATTGTTTGGCCTAGGATTCCATTCCTTTGTATACTAAAATTTGGCTCATTCCTTCAATATTTTATTACCATTCTCAACGCCACAAACCCAAGACCCTCGCCCTTTCACTTAGGCCAGCACCACTCCCACGCCCCACAGCAGGTTTCACATCGGTTTTTGCAAGAAAAATTCAGCAAAGGTTTCCTCGTCCCTCCAATGCTCGACCCCGTATCGATTACGTAGTTTCTCGAGCATTTAATCTCAAAGGCCCACCCTATACCTTTGTTTTCTAATCTTTCACATAATAATATGTATTTTTCAATGTTTAGGCACATTATATGAAGGATCTCATGATTTCTTCCCGTTTTTCATTGAATAGCATGAGAAAACTTGACTTTCTTGACATATGGTTCACAATGTTTGTTGTTTGAAGGGGCTGATAGGGTCCAGGTTTAATATGGACGGGAACCAGCAAGGTATAAGTGTCCTAGGAAGGGCTGGAGTCATCGCCTATGTTTCAGGGTAGGGGTTAGGAAGGGAGTAACGGTGCAAGGGTTGTTCCACGCCTTGGGTCAGACCCTAGTGGGTCTGAGACATGGCCCATGGTGGCTCTTTCACAGCTGGTCGTGGTATAGGGGCAGATCGAAGGAGCTAGGGATGGTAAGGGTTCAGTTTTGGCTTGTCTCGGGTTAAACAATGCACGACCGCATGCATGGGGCTATGGACCCGACCCTTGTTTGATCTGTTCAGAAGGATCCAGTTACATCCTAGGGTCTGGTTTGTGTCTGGTCTGGGCTGGTTCAGTGTCGGGTTTTGTTTTTGACTTTGGATTGCCACTAGGGTTTCGGCCTTGTAGTGCAGGAAAAATCCAGCAGATGTCCAGTCGAGTTTGAGGGTCTTAAATGGCTGGGACTATGTTGTTTAGGGGCTGGTAGGATGTGGTCAAGTTATGGTTTCAGTTTGAGAAAGTTTGGTTGAGTTTCGGGTTGATTCAGGTCAAAACCGGGACTCCAGTGCAAGTTTTTAAATGAATTATAATAGAATTTAATGCATAGGCTCGAGCTTACATCTAAAAAATTATTATAAGTATGTTTAATGTGTTTTAATAAGTTTGGATGGATTCAGGTCAAAGTTTTATGGTCAAGGGGTAAATGGTCAGATTAGGGTTTAATGGGCAAAATGATCATTTTGCACCTCAAATGAGTTAACAGTCCTAAAAGTGTCCTGATAATTGAAAATGTATGTTTAAAATGTTTATTTCGAAATGAATATTGAATTTTTACAAAAAATTGTTAAATATACGTTGCATACTTATTTTCAAGAAAATGTATGTATATGCATGAAATTTTATAAGTGATGAATATGATGACATGTTTGAATGAAGTGATTTGGTTGTGACTATACGAACATGAACACGAAACATGTAAGGCCAAGGCTCAGTTGACGGGTGAAAGTGTCGTTAATGTCCTCACCGCATGGTACCATGGTTATACATAGATGGATCCATCTACTAACAGCTGATACGAAAGTAACAACTAATGATCTGAATTCAATAAAGGAAAATTTATACGTTTACGATGTCATGATATGAATATGTTTATGTATATGTTCAGGATTTTGAGATCATGAAAGTTATTATAAATACAGTACTTTTCACTGTTGCATGATACATATACGTACTTTGCTAACACCATTGTCATATGGCTTTTTCTTGTAGTGAGGATTTCCTGTTTTCATTAGAGGGTGGTGAAAATGTCAATATAATGGGAGACAATTCACAAAATCAAAAGTCCTTTTTTTGTCTTACAGAACAATTTAAAGTAATCAATAACCTTTATTATGTTTCCATTTTAGTATATCTACGATGTCGCGCGAAATCATTTATATATTATACTAGATCAAAACAAGATAACTGGACTTAACTACAACGATTGGCTGAGAAACTTAAAAATCGTTTTAAACTTTGAGAAAATAGCATATGTGCTCAAGAAATCTCCTCCTAAATAGGCTGCTATCAATGCCTTTTCTGAAGAATTGGACAAGCTTGAGAAATAGTGGGACCATAATCTGCAAGCAAAGAGCAATATGCGGGCTTCTATGTCAAACGAGTTGTAGAGGTGGTTTTAGGAAGTTGTGAATACTGATAGCATTTATGTCCACCTGCAAGAGTTGTATGGTGAACAAACATGTCAACTGAGGCACACTACCATTAAATAGCTCATGACATCATGCTTGTAAGAAAGGGCCTCGGTCCATGAGCATGGTGTGAGGTTGATTGGGCTTATTGAGAAGTTGGTGGGCTTGGACCATGTTATTCTAAATGAGTTGTCCACGAGCATTCCATTGTTGTCGCTTCCATCATCGTTTGATAAGTTTTTGATGAACTTCAATATGAACAAGTTGGATGTCAACATTGAAGAGTTGGTCAATATGCTTACAAGTTATGAAGCCACCATCAAGAAGGAAAAACTTGTTTTCTTCTTGCGCTCTTCGTTAGGGACAAAGAAAAACCCAAAATGGAGGGGGGGGTGGAACTTTCTGCTCCTTCAAAGAAAAACAAACCAAGTAAGAAGTAGACTTCAAGCACTTCTAAAGGGACTATAAATCATGATAAAGTAAAAGATGTTTGCTTCCACTGTAAAATCTTGAACATTCAAATTGCAATTGAGAGGAATATCTTACCCAAAAGGATTTTAGCAACTATATGTTTTATATTGAATTAAACTCAATTAATTAAACCTCTTGTGTATAAGATATTGGATGTAGATCTCATCTATACAATGATTTGTAGGCGATGACAAAAAGTAGATGCCTGAGGAAGGTGAGACATTCTTGAGAATGGGCAATGCAGCAAGATTTTCTACAAAGGCCACATGAGACGTTTATTAAATATTAAACAATAATTTAAAGTTGTTTTTAAAGAAGTTTTATATCTTCCAGATTTTTTTAAAAACATTATTTTTATTTATATGTTTGATAAAGATGTATTTTCTTGTTTATTTAGCAAATATATTTGCAATATTTACAAGAATGAATGTTTGATTGAAACAGGAGAAATACAAAGCGAAATATATAACTTAAAAATAAAAGATATTTCAACCAACCAAGTCCAAGTAAACATGATATCAACAACAAAAAATAAAAAAAATCAAGATAGTCTAAATCAAGCACACTTAAGGTACGTTAGGCTAGGACTTATTTACCAAAGAAAGATGCACAAGCTAGTGGGATAGGACACGTGTAATGCCCAAGATTGTAGGTTGATCAAATGAAATTATGAAGTGTTGCATGAGGTATAGACCGCACTCGCACAGCAACACCTATCGCACCCGCGATCATTTACCCTGAATTTTGGAATGTGTTGCTGAAGAGGCACCGCACCCGCGCCTTGATACCGACCGCACCCGCGGTTAATAGGCAGAAAGTTAGAGTTTCGCACACGAACCAACACCGCACCCGCGGTCGTCTCTTTTTGAAATCTGGATGGAATGCCGTGAGCTGAGCGCACCCGCGGTGAAAAGCTACCGCACCCGCGGTGCGACGTGTTGAGTGAAAATAAAACATGTGTCTTTTCCATGAATTTAACATGTATGTGTCTTCATTTCCTCACTATTCCAGCATAAGAACCGAGAGCAATTCCAGAAAAAGGTGCAAGGTTTCTTCCTAGCTTAAATTGTTGGTTTTGCAAGATCCAACCAACCGTAATTGAATCTGAGCTTAGATTCTTGCTCCTCTTGACAAGGGCTTCGAAAGGGTATATGTTTTAATGTTTTCCAGCATGTTTTTATATTCACGTGTTGAAGAAATTCATGTATGCTTGATAGTATATGTTGTTGAGATGATGGAACTCATATATGTGCTGCCGGATTGAAAAACGGATAGGATATGAGATTATTGTGAAATTCCAGCAGTTATTGAGTAAAGATTATGCAAATATCAACATGGTAAATTATGTTCTTGAGGAGTATGACTTGTTGAGATTATATTCAAATTGATATGTGAGTTATTGTCATTGATTAATGTTGTTTGAGTTGATCGGTATCGCAAGATTACGCCGTTATGCCGTCGAATCGTATCGAGATTGATTATTGATTCGTATATGTGTTGAATTGAGTTAGAGATTGATAGAATGCATCTTGAATGTATCACTTCAGAGTTGATATTGACGTATTCGACATCGAAACTTCGACTACGACAAAGACTATGCAACGAAAGGTATAATTCATGTGAATTCGGGAAGATACAACTCCAATTAGATTTGATTTGAGTTTCCCAAAGTCACATACTAGATTGTTGTTTATATCTTGTTATGTTTATGCTTTGTTTATAGATGTATATTCAAGCATTAAGATAGGAGAGTCATTGGCAGATTTGCCAAATTTCTAGATGTTCGGTGGTATCGACGCACAGGAGCAAATTGACTCCGATTGTGGACATTCGATACAGACAGGACCGAAGTCTAGGAATAAGACGTACCGTCACCCTGATTGGGAGGGTAGGTGGCAGACTGTGACGTCTTATAAACACCGGGATCCTTAGAAATAGATACGAGTCGAGTCCAAGATCTGAATTGATTTCAGTTGCATGCTTTTATTGATTTCGTTTCATAGATTATGGAACCTATTACTATTGATTTTATTCATAATGGTATGTTTCATGATTTATATTGTGTATATGCATGTATACCATGTTTTATACTGGAATTTGTTCTCACCGGAGTTTCCGGCTGTCGTTGTGTCTGTATGTGTGCATAACGACAGGTGGGACAGGATCTGGGTCGCGACAGAGATGAGAGATCGAGATAGCGTGGAGATTACAGGCCAAGAAGAAGGACTAGTGATGTAATACTAGACATGTATTAGATCCTAAACACTAGTAGTATACTTGTAGTTGAACATGTGAATGTTATTTGGAGTTCAATAATATGACAACATTGTGTATGGTGTATGATTTATATACATTAGTTTATAATGTTTCAAAGAAATTTTTTTATGGCCCACATTTTCTAGCAAAGATCCAATTAATCCCAAAAAAGGAATTGAGTTAGAGCCCGGGTCCTCACAACAGGTGGTATCAGAGCGATAGATCCTTCAGACTGAGATAGAGTAGAATGAGCGGGGTAGATTGAATTTTCTTCCTTGCTTTTGTGGTGCTAGCATGATTTATTGCTTTCCCTATTACATGTTGTCTCGTTATCTGAGTTGATTTATAGCATGTATTTGCAAAGACTGAATCAGAACCGATTCTGGATCAGAGGTATATGATCAGAGGACGGCTGAGACAGATTATATAGATTGTATACTAATCTGTTTGATAATCAGATATGCCACCTCGACGAGTACCGCAACCAGCAGCAGGTCGAGCACCAGAACAGGGCAGTACATCTAATAATCCGACGGATGTGACCGCTACACCGATGGAGACCTTGCTGAAAAGGTTTCAGTCGTTTCGACCACCGACACTGAAGGGCACAGAAAATTCAGTTGAGTGTGAAAGTTTGCTCGATGATATAGAGATGTTATTTGAATCTCTCGACTACCCCGACGAGCGACGAGTGAAATTGGTTGGACATCAACGGCAAGAAGTAGCAAAGAATTGGTGGTTGACTACGAAAAGAGCATCGGAGCACCGTTGCACGCAGATTACTTGGAAGGTGTTCAAGGCTGAGTTTTATCTACGATTTTTCCCCGTGTCCTACCGAAAAGACAAAGGTGCTGAATTTGCCAATTTGAGACAGGGACAGCTGAACATTGAGGAGTATGTTTCTAAGTTCTCTGCATTGCTCCGATTTGCTCCTCATGTCGCAGAAAATGACGAAGCCGTTGTGGATCAGTTTATCAATGGCCTGAATCCAGAAATCTTTACCTTGGTGAATATCGGTAGGCCCAATAATTTTGCTGAAGCATTGAACCGTGCCAAGGGGGCAGATGCTGGATTGCTTAGGCAACGAAGCACTTCCTATGTCGCTCCTACTCCGAGACCGCCACAACCTTCAGTTCAACCCCCTCTTAGATTTGAGAGCGGTGGTAGCAGCAGCGGAAGGAAAGACCAGTTGAAAGCAAAGGGCAAACAGTTTAAGAGATCAAGGAGCAGTTCGTCGAGCTCCAGTGGGTCTCGACAGAGAGGTCCTGGCCAGAGTACAGAGTATACAGGTGTATATTGCAGTTCCTGTGGAGGCCGACATGCCACCGAGCAGTGCAGTGTGTTATGGGTCGCTGCAATATCTGCAAACAGCAGGGACACTTTGCCAGAGTTTGTCCCCAGAGAGGTGTACAGCAGGTTCAGAGTGTAGGAGCATCTGGTTCAGTAGCTCAGCCTGAGAGGCAAGCTTCATCTGTTCATTCCTTTCAGCCCACTCCTACACTGACACAGCCCAGAGCTAGAGGTAGCCAGACTCTGAGCCAACCTCCCAGACAGCAGGCTCGAGTATTTGCACTGACTGAAGAACAGGTTCAAGATGCACCAGATGATGTGATTGCAGGTAACTGTTTTCTTTGCGGTTATCCTGCCTATGTATTGATAGACACGGGTGCATCTGATACTTTCATATCTGAGCATTTTTCATTGTTGCATTCATTGCCTGTCGAGTCATTATCTACTGTAGTGTCTATTTTTTCTCCGTTGGGAAGTGCTCTTATATCTGTGTCTTCAGTTAGACATTGTATACTACAGTTTGGGGGTCACGAGATTGATTTAGATTGTATTGTGCTTGGGTTAGCTGATTTTGATTGTATTGTTGGGATTGATATGTTAACCAAGTACCGAGCCACTGTAGACTGTTTCCAGAAGATTGTCAGGTTCAGACCAGAGATGGCTGATGAGTGGAAATTCTACGGTAAGGGTTCCAGATCAGGGATTCCCTTAGTATCTGTTTTGACGATGACTAGATTATTGCAGAAAGGAGCAGAGGGGTTCATTATATATTCAGTAGATATACTGAAACTGAGTCCGTCATTGGAAGATCTGCCAGTGGTACGTGAGTTTGCGGATGTATTCCCAGACGAGATTCCAGGGTTACCTCCAGCCCGAGGGGTTGATTTCAGCATTGATCTTATACCAGGTATAGTCCCTATATCTCGAGCTCCCTATAGAATGGCGCCTATTGAATTGAATGAATTGAAAGAACAGCTCGAAGATTTATTGGCCAAGTGTTACATCAGACCGAGTATATCTCCTTGGGGTGCTCCGGTATTATTTGTTCGAAAGAAAGACGGTTCGATGAGATTGTGTATTGATTACCGACAACTGAACAAGGCCACAGTGAAGAACAAATATCCATTGCCTCGTATCGACGAATTATTTGATCAGTCGCAGGGATCCTCTGTCTATTCCAAGATCGATCTGAGATCTGGATATCACCATCTGAGAGTCCGAGATGTTGATATACCAAAGACAGCGTTCCAAACCAGGTATGGACATTACGAATTTATTGTCTTGCCCTTTGGTTTAACGAATGCTCCAGCGATGTTTATGAGTTTGATGAATCGTATCTTTCAGAAGTATCTAGATGAGTTTGTTATTGTTTTTATTGATGATATTTTGGTATATTCCAAGAGTGAGATTGATCATGCCGAGCATTTAAGAATTATGTTGCAGACATTGAGAACAGAGAAATTGTGTGCTAAACTGTCAAAGTGTGAGTTTTGGTTGAGACATGTTGTCTTTTTGGGTCATATCATCTATGGAGACGGTATTTCTATGGATCCAAGTAAAGTTGAAGCTGTGATCAGTTGGCCTAGACCGACTTCTGTACCAGAGATACGCAGTTTCATGGGTCTAGCAGGATACTACCGATGATTTATCAAAGATTTCTCCAGTATCGTGAAACCGATTACCCAGTTGACACAGAAGAATGCGCCATTTGTGTGGTCTGAAGCTTGTGAGTCTAGCTTCTTGGAGTTGAAGAGACGACTGACCAGTGCTCCAGTATTGATGATACCTTCAGGTACTGGTGATTTTGTGGTATATTGTGATGCATTTCACAGAGGGTTAGGATGTGTTCTTATGCAGCGAGGGCATGTGATAGCATATGCTTCGAGACAGCTGAAGCCACACGAGATTCGTTACCCAATTCATGATCTTGAATTGGCGGCCATCGTATTTGCTCTGAAGATATGGCGACACTACCTCTATGGCGAGAAGTTTGAAATCTACTCTGATCACAAAAGCCTGAAGTATCTGTTTTCTCAGTCAGAGTTAAACATGAGACAGCGTAGATGGCTCGATTTGTTAAAGGATTTTGATTGCAAGATCAAATACTATCCAGGAAAGTCGAATGCAGCAGCGGATGCCTTGAGTCAAAAGGTATGTTCCCTATCCATATCGACGATAGGTGTTTCGAATATTGTTGAAGATTGCTGTTTGTCTAGATTAGGGTTTGATGTAGATAGTAGACCACTACGACTTGCTACGATTCAAGTTGAGCCAGATTTGATTTTGAGAATTAAAGCAGCACAAAGAATTGATCAGAATATTCAGAAGTCGATTCAGATGGTCGATCATGACATCAATCAGAATATCAGGTACATGATCATATTCTTCTTTATGTGAATAACCGTCTTGTAGTGCCAGATGTTTCAGATTTGAATCAACTGATATTGTCAGAAGCGCACTGTAGTCGGTTCAGTATTCATCCTGGTGGCAGAAAGATGTATAACGATTTGAAGACACAATTTTGGTGGAAACAGATGAAGTCAGATATTGCAGAGTTTGTGTTTAAGTGCTTGAATTGCCAATAGGTGAAGGCCGAGAGGAAGAAGCCCGGAGGTCTACTTCAGAGTCTATCTATTCCTGAATGGAAATGGGATCACATTTCCATGGATTTCGTTACGAAGTTACCACGATCGTCCCGGGGCTGTGATGCGATTTGGGTCATTATTGACAGATTGACCAAATCAGCTTGTTTTATTCCGTACAGAATGACGTACCGACATGATCAGATGGCCGAGATATATATCAGAGAGGTAGTGAGATTGCATGGTGTGCCGAAGTCGATCGTATCATATCGTGATCCCCAATTTACTTCTCATTTCTAGCACAGTCTGCAGCAGGCTTTAGGTACGACATTGCATCTGAACACTGCCTATCATCCCCAGACAGACGGACAGTCAGAGCGGACTATCCAAACATTAGAGGATATGTTAAGAGCTGTAGTGCTAGATTTTGGCACTAGTTGGCAAGATTCACTACCACTTTGTGAATTCTTGTACAACAACAGCTATCAGACGAGCATCGAGATGGCACCGTTAGAGGCGTTATATGGCAAGAAGTGCAGATCTCCTCTGTATTGGGATGATGTATCTGAGGTACCAAAACTTGGGCCTGATATGATTCGTGAAATGACTGAGAAGGTGGAGATCATTAAGAAGAGAATGAAGACGGCGCAGGATAGACAAGCCAAGTATGCAAACATCAGACGTAGACCGTTAATATTTGAACAGGGAGACAGAGTATTCTTGAAGATTTCTCCGTTCAGAGCCGTTGTCAGATTTGGCAAACGCGGGAAGTTATCTCCTAGATACATTGGTCCGTACGAGATTCTTGAGAAGATTGGCGATTGAGCATATCGACTTGCTCTTTCTCCTTCTTTATATGGGATATATGACATTTTTCATGTATCGATGCTGCGTAGATACATGCCTGATGCTTCTCATGTCATTCAGCCTGATGAGGCCGAGCTTGACGATACACTGAGTTATTTTGAGCAACCATTGCAGATTTTGGATCGAAAAGAAAGACAGCTTAGAACGAAGACTATTCCGCTCGTGAAAGTCCAGTGGAGTCGTCATGGCACAAAAGAAACGACTTGGGAGACAGAATCAGAGATGAGACAGAGATATCCCGAGCTATTTTCATGATGTGAGTATTTATTCAGTTTTGATGATATTGTTTCTGTTATATACTTTGTATTGATTGCCTGCGAGTTCGAGGACAAACTCTTATCTAAGAGGGGGAGAAATGTAATGCCCAAGATTGTAGGTTGATCAAATGAAATTATGAAGTGTTGCATGAGGTATAGACCGCACCCGCACATCAAAACCTATCGCACCCGCGATCATTTACCCTGAAATTTGGAATGTGTTACCGAAGAGGCACTGCACCCGCGCCTTGATACTGACCGCACCCGTGGTTAATAGGCAGAAAGTTAGAGTTTTGCACACGAACCAACACCGCACCCGCGATCGTCTCTTTTTGAAATGTGGATGGAATGCCGTGAGCTGAGCGCACCCGCGGTGAAAAGCTACCGCACCCGCGGTGCGACGTGTTGAGTAAAAAATAAAACATGTGTCCTTGCCATGCATTTAACATGTATGTGTCTTCATTTCCTCACTATTCCAGCATAAGAACCGAGAGCAATTCCAGAAAAAGGTGCAAGGTTTCTTCCTAGCGTAAATTGTTATTTTTGCAAGATCCAACCAACCGAAATTGAATCCGAGCTTAGATTCTTGCTCCTCTTGACAAGGGCTTCCAAAGGGTATATGTTTTAATGTTTTCCTGCATGTTTTGATATTCATGTGTTGAATAAATTCATATATGCTTGATAGTATATGTTGTTGAGATGATGGAACACATATATGTGCTACCGGATTGAAAAACGGATAGGATATGAGATTATTGTGAAATTCCAGCAGGTATTGAATAAAGATTATGCAAATATCAGCATGGTAAATTATGTTCTTGAGGAGTATGACTTGTTGAGATTATATTCAAATGGATATGTGAGTTATTGTCATTGATTAATGTTGTTTGAGTTGATCGGTATCGCAAGATTACGCCGTTATGCCGTCAAATCGTATCGAGATTGATTATTGATTCGTATATGTGTTGAATTGAGTTAGAGATTGATAGAATGCATCTTGAATTTATCATTTCAGAGTTGATATTGACAGATTCGACATCGAGACTTCGACTACGACAAAGACTGTGCAACGAAAGGTATAATTCATGTGATTCGGGAAGATACAACTCGAATTAGATTTGATTTGAGTTTCCAAAATCACATACTAGATTGTTGTTTATATCTTGTTATGTTTATGCTTTGTTTATAGATATATATTCAAGCATTAAGATAGGAGAGTCATTGGCAGATTTGCCAAATTTCTAGATGTTCGGTGGTATCGACGCACAGGAGCAGATTGACTCCGATTGTAGACATTCGGTACAGACAGGACCGAAGTCTAGGAATAAGACGTACCGTCACCCCGATTGGGAGGGTAGGTGGCAGACTGTGACGTCTTATTCACACCGAGATCCCTAGAGTTAGATACGAGTCGAGTCCAAGATCTGAATTGATTTCAGTTGCATGCTTATATTGATTTGGTTTCATAGATTATGGAACCTATTACTATTGATTTTATTCATAATGGTATGTTTCATGATTTATATTGTGTATATGCATGTATACCATGTTTTATACTGGGATTTGTTCTCACCGGAGTTTCCGGCTGTTGTTGTGTCTGTATGTGTGCATAACGACAGGTGGGACAGGATCTGGGTCGCGATAGAGATGAGAGATCGAGATAGCGTGGAGATTACGGGCCAAGAAGAAGGACTAGTGATGTAATACTAGACTTGTATTAGATCCTAAACAATAGTAGAATACTTGGAGTTCAATAATATGACAACATTGTGTATGGTGTATGATTTATATACATTAGTTTATAATGTTTCAAAGAAATTTTTTTATGACCCACATTTTCTAGCAAAGATCCAATTAATTCCAAAAAAAGAATTGAGTTAGAGCCTGGATCCCCACAACACGTTTGACTCGTCGGACATTAACTCAAGTCCTCTCTGAAAGGAAATATGACCAAAACCACTTTCCTAGGGAAAGTGAAATGTGAAAATGATCTGTTGGATTTGATCCATACATATGTGTGAGGCCTGTTAATTGTTAGCATCAGATATGGCCAATCCTACTTCATTACCTTTACTGATACTACTCGAGGTATGGATATGTATATTTAATGAAATACAAGTCTTAAACATTTGAAAGGTTCAAAGAATATAGAGCTGAAGTAGAGAAACAATTAGGAAAGATTATTAAAACTCTTCGATCTGATCCAGGTAGAGAATACGTAAGTATTGAATTTGAAGACTATCTTAAAGAGAATGAGATTCTCTCACAGTTGATTCCCCTTCCACGTCCAAGTTGAATAGTATGTCAGCACATCGCAATCTAACATTGATGGACATGGTTCGATTTATGATAAGATTCACTGAATTACCACTATCCCTTTGGAGATATGCGCTTGAAACAACGGTAAATTTGTTGACCAGATCAATACAAAGGCAGTTGAAAAAACTATATATCAGATATGAATGGGAAAACCACCCAAATATTCTTTCTTAAAAGTATGGAGGTGTCCTGCTTATGTGAGGCAGGCAATGAGAGACAAATTGGATAGTAAAGCCAATTTGTGTTATTTTGTAGGATATCCGAAGAATTATGTTGGATATTATTTCTATGATACCAACGAAACAAATGTTTGTTTTCCAAAAATGCCACCTTCTTAGAGAATTAGTTTCTATTGAGTTAAAAAGGTTGGATGATAGAACTCGAAGAGATTTGGGAACCAACCAATTCTGAAATAGTAGAACTCACATCCCAACAGCTAGTTGAAGAAACACAAGCTCTGATCGAGCAAAACTTGCACTGTGAAATCCTCGGTAAAAAGTCAATAGAATTCAAGATCGATATAATCACAAGTGCACGATGTCAAGTAATAATATAGTGTACACGAGTACAAGCATCGTTCCTCCAGAGACTGTATTTCACAATTATTGAAATTAGTAGTGATTATTTAAATGATTGATGATTATTAGAATGATTAAATATTAACTCAACGAAATGACTCAAGGATTAGATTATGAAAGAAAAAAATTAAATTATAATTAAGAATTCAATGAAAAATGAATTTGCTGGGACTCTTGGTTCACCTACCATTCATTAATTTAATCAATTCAATTCGACAATGATCAATTCTTTTGACAGAATTTCCTAACCGAATGAACATGACCTCTCGAGCTATGCCAAATTAATTCAATACGATGAAGTAATTAAATCACTTTAATTATTTTTCAAAGCTTGAATGCATGTCGATCTATGACCCCGTATCGATTACGTAGTTTCTCGAGCATTTAATCTCAAAGGCCCACCCTATACCTTTGTTTTCTAATCTTTCACATAATAATATGTATTTTTCAATGTTTAGGCACATTATATGAAGGATCTCATGATTTCTTCCCGTTTTTCATTGAATAGCATGAGAAAACTTGACTTTCTTGACATATGGTTCACAATGTTTGTTGTTTGAAGTGGCTGATAGGGTCCAGGTTTAATATGGACGGGAACCAGCAAGGTATAAGTGTCCTAGGAAGGGCTGGAGTCATCGCCTATGTTTCAGGGTAGGGGTTAGGAAGGGAGTAACGGTGCAAGGGTTGTTCCACGCCTTGGGTCAGACCCTAGTGGGTCTGAGACATGGCCCATGGTGGCTCTTTCACAGCTGGTCGTGGTATAGGGGCAGATCGAAGGAGCTAGGGATGGTAAGGGTTCAGTTTTGGCTTGTCTCGGGTTAAACAATGCACGACCGCATGCATGGGGCTATGGACCCTTGTTTGATCTGTTCAGATGGATCCAGTTACATCCTAGGGTCTGGTTTGTGTCTGGTCCGGGCTGGTTCAGTGTCGGGTTTTGTTTTTGACTTTGGATTGCCACTAGGGTTTCGGCCTTGTAGTGCAGGAAAAATCCAGCAGATGTCCAGTCGAATTTGAGGGTCTTAAATGGCTGGGACTATGTTGTTTAGGGGCTGGTAGGATGTGGTCAAGTTATGGTTTCAGTTTGAGAAAGTTTGGTTGAGTTTCGGGTTGATTCAGGTCAAAACCGGGACTCCAGTGCAAGTTTTTAAATGAATTATAATAGAATTTAATGCATAGGCTCGAGCTTACGTCTAAAAAATTATTATAAGTATGTTTAATGTGTTTTAATAAGTTTGGATGGATTCAGGTCAAAGTTTTAAGGTCAAGGGGTAAATGGTCAAATTAGGGTTTCATGGGCAAAATGATCATTTTGCACCTCAAATGAGTTAACAGTCCTAAAAGTGTCCTGATAATTGAAAATGTATGTTTAAAATGTTTATTTCGAAATGAATATTGAATTTTTACAAAAAATTGTTAAATATACGTTGCATACTTATTTTCAAGAAAATGTATGTATATGCATGAAATTTTATAAGTGATGAATATGATGACATGTTTGAATGAAGTGATTTGGTTGTGACTATACGAACATGAACACGAAACATGTAGGGCCAAGGCTCAGTTGACGGGTGAAAGTGTCGTTAATGTCCTCACCGCATGGTACCATGGTTATACATAGATGGATCCATCTACTAACAGCTGATACGAAAGTAACAACTAATGATCTGAATTCAATAAAGGAAAATTTATACGTTTACGATGTCATGATATGAATATGTTTATGTATATGTTCAGGATTTTGAGATCATGAAAGTTATTATAAATACAGTACTTTTCACTGTTGCATGATACATATACGTACTTTGCTAACACGATTCAGGTGAGTCGATTCTTTAGACTCACTAGGTGTGATTGATGTAGGTGGTCATGTTGATGAGGAGACTAGAGGTGCTGAGGACTGAGTGTACTGAGCTGGAGGTGCACGGAAAACTCGAGGACCTTGTATATTGCTGCAATACATGATTTTTGGAGGACATGTTTAAACACATTTTAAAGGTTGATGATTTTACTGTGTTGAGGGTTTTTGGAAAATTTTATTATTCTTGGTATTTTATGTTTAATAGTAAACGTTTCATTCGATTATACTTATAAGGTTTTTAACTGCAATTATTTTATTCATTAGTTGGATTTTTTTTATAAAATGCATGTTTCAAAAATTATACATACTTTTGTGTACATATATTAGGCCGAGACTTAGTGATTTTAAAAAAAATTCCAGTAGTTTAGTGATAGACGTTTCTATTGGTATCAGAGCAAGGTTTCTTGTAGAGGGTTGTGTCACCGCCAGCTTCAGAAGCTCAGTCGTCAAGCCTCAAGTCTGTAATTTTTAATTGTTTTATTTCTATCACATGCATGTTTACTTGATTATTATGTTTAAGTACATAATGATATGTTTATTTGTTTCGAGGTTAAATGATTTAAAAGCTAGATTGAATTGCATGTTGTTAACGTTTAGAATTTGGACTTTATTCAGATAATATGCCTCCTAGACGAACTCCTATTACTGACAGGCAGGATGGCACTTCTGGAGTTGACAGATCTTTTCCGCCACCACCACCAGGAGATCCTACTACCTGAGTTTTGGAAGGGTTAGCACAGCTGATGGAGCGATCTCAACAGGCTCCTACACACCATCATAATCTATATGAACAGCTCAGGAGGCTGAATCCGAAGGAGTTCAGTGCCACCACCGACCCTTTTGTGGCCGAAGGTTGGATCAGGTCTCAAGAGCTGCACTTTCGATATTTATACATTGGGGATGTTGACAGTGTAAGATGTGCCACCTAAATGCTGCAAGACGGCGCATCCTTGTGGTGGGAAGGAGAAGCCCACGTGGTGCTAGCTACTCTAATATGGAACAAGTTCAAGGGCCTATTCTATGTCAAGTATTGTACTACAGACATCAGGGGGCGTCTGACTATAGTGTTCATGAGTCTCCAACAGGAGGACTCTTCTATTAGAGTTCATCCGAATGTTTTATAGGGGTTGTCACTTTGTGCCCCTTATTGCGAGAGACGCTATGGAGAAGCTGAAGCACTTTAAGGATAGCCTCAGACCCATAATCCACAGGGATGTTATGCAAATGAGACCGATAGATTACAAGGCTACCACTGGTTGCACCTATCAGGCTGAGCAAGTACTGAGGGACATTGATGTAGAAATGCAGAGGAAGAGACATCAGACTCAGCAGAGTTCAAAGCCCAACAAGAAACAGTTCACTGGGCCTCCTAGAAATTTGGGGCAGCAGTAGCCCCAAGGTCAGTTTAAGAGGAAGAGGCAGCAGAAGCCCCCTCAAAATTCAGGTACCTCCAAGCCTGAGGAGTGACAGCCATGCAAATAATGCAACCGTTTTCATTACGATAAATGCATGTGGGGAACATTTAAGTGCTTCATCTAAAAGGAAGAGGGTCACAAGGCTGCTGAATGCCCAAAGAACAAGGAACCCACTATTGGCATGGGCTATGTGATGCATGTGATGCAGGCTGAAGAATCAAAAGCGGAGCCAGAAACGACATTAATTACTGATAAACTATTTTCTTAAAATTTTTATATTGCTTGAATTGCATGAAATGTTGAGTTATTTAGTAGAATTGCTTTGGGAACCATGAACTTTGAAGAAAATTGGTTGCATATTCCAATAATATGGATTTAAGGGACGATATTGAATTAAGTTATGATTTTTGAGGTGGAAACCAAAATTTTTAAGGACTTAAACGCATAAAGCAGAGAATTTTGGGGTTATACTGTAATTTTAGTTAGTTCACGGACTGAATTTGAGGAAAGCGGAATTTATTAATGGCCTTAAAGCAATAATTAAAAATTTTGGGGTGAAAATTTGATAAATTTGAGAACATTGGGACCAAAATGCAATTTCTTATACTTTATGTGGACAAAGTGTGTAATTTTGGACTTTTCAAAATAAATTTGAGTAACTTTCCGAGAAGTATGGGTTATTTTTTTTAGAATTTCTTGAATTTATTATGCTCGAATGGTTTTGATGGTATTTTTGTCGCAGGAAAGATATGTAATTCAAGTGTAGCTACCTATGCACTGCTAGAATCAGGAGCTACACATTCATTTATATCCGAGATGTTTGTAAAGCAACTGAGAATTATACCAGAGGACATGGATTTGGGCTTTAGAGTTTCGATTCCTTCTAATTATTAGATGTTTGCTTCGAAGATAGTTAAAAGTTTGGAGCTTCGATTGCAGAAGAACGTTGTACAAGCAGATTTGATTGTACACCCGATGCCTGAGTTCAACATAACTCTTGGCTTGGGTTGGCTATCTTCGGATGGAGCTTCGATAGATTTCCGGCCGAGATCAGTGTCTGTTCGACCACCCAACAGGAAATCTTTTGTTTTTGAGGTAGCAAGGAACAAGCCATGCAGCATATTATTTCCTGCATTTGTGCAAGAAAACTTATGACGAAAGGCTGCCAAGCATTTCTGGCGAGCTTTGTGTTAGTATCTGAGGCATTCGGTCAGAGACTAGAGGATGTCGATGATTTCATAGACTTTCCTAGCATCTTTCCTGAGGACGGTTCTGGCATTCCACCAGACGGGAGGTGGATTTATCTAATGAGTTTATGCCAGGTACATTGTCAATCTCTAAGGCACCCTATCTTCTAGCACCTACAGAGATGAAAGAATTGAAAGATGAGATTCAGGAGTTGCTAGACAAGGGTTTTATTCGCTCAAGTTTTTCTCCACGGGGCGTACATGTATTATTTGTGAAGTAGAAGGACGATAGTATGCGACTCTGCGTTGATTATTGAGAGCCGAACATAGTCACTGTCAAGAATAAGAATTCCCTGCCAAAAATCGAAGACTTATTTGATCAGCTTCAGAAAGCATCAATGTTTTCGAAGATAGATCTTCGTTTAAGATATCACCAGCTGAAAGTGAGAGAGGAAGATGTTCGCAATATGGCTTTCAAGACTCGATATGGCATTACGAGTTTATGGTGATGCCTTTCGGTTTGACTAACACGCCAGCGATCATCATAGGTCCTATTAATTGCGTATTTCAGCCATATTGGATCAGTTCGTCATAGTCTTTATAGATGATATACTGATCTACTCGAAGAGCATGGAGAAGGGCAGTCAGCAATTGAGAACAACACTGAGTTATATGCAAAGTTCAGCAAGTGCGAGTTCTAGCTTGAGAGAGTGGAGTTCTTAGGCCACATTATTTCTAGAGATGGAGTTGATGTCTATCCCAGCAAGGTCGAGGAAGTCATAGATTGGCCAGTGCCTAAGAGTGTGACAGAGATCCGCTGTTTCTTGGGTCTAGCTGGGTAGTACAAGGAGTTTATTCATTGCTTCTGGACTATTGCGGTACCCATGACCGCCTTGACGAAGAAAAATGTCAAGTTCATTTGGGAATCATAGTGTTAGGAGAGTTTTGAGAAGCTGAAGAAAGCTTTGAGTTCAGCGCAAGTTCTAGCGATTCCATCAGGACAAGGAGAGTATGTGCTATATATAGATGCTTAGAAACTTGGTTTGAGCGCATTTCTGATGCAGCGTGACATAGTGATAGCATCTGCGTCCATACAGTAGAAGGTATATGAGAATAACTATCCTACTCATGACCTTAATCTTGCAGCGATAGTTTTTCTGCTGAAGATCTGGAGGAACTAATTATTTGGGGAGAAGTTCAAAATTTGCAGAGATCATAAAATTTTGAAGTACTTCTTCACCCAAAAAGATCTGAATATGAGGCAACAGATATGTTTAGAGCTGGTTAAGGATTATGACTGCGACATTAGCTACCACTTGGTGAAAAACAGTTGTCGTAGACGTCAAAGACGACGGTGAAAAACCGTGGCAAAAGCGACGGTTTTTATATTATTTCCGTTGCTACTTAGCGACGGTTGTATACATCATTTCTGTCGCTACTTTGCGATGGTTATTCACATGATTTTCACATGATTTCCGTCGCTAATGTTTTATATAAAATAAAAAAAAATATCTTTTATAATTTAATAAATCATGAAACAGAGAAAAATTAACACTCTCTTTTATAATTTAATAACTTACAATTTTACTAAAAATTAATATTTATAATCTTAACACTTAAAATGGAAGCGAAAGTTAAATCATGGAAGAGAGAAACTTTCCTTCAAAAAAAGAAGAGAGAAACTGTTGGATCGGTTGACTACTTGAATAAGTGTTTAGAAAGGGGGAGGGGTGTTGAATAAACACTTTCGATTATGTAGCTTTTGAAAAATATAGTGTCAGTTTTGTAAGAAACTGAAACTGGAAATCTTGTCAGTCAATGACAATCAGTTTAACTGGGAAAACAGTTGCGGAAGTAAACTGACTGAAAGATAGAATATGTAACTGAAATAAAATGACACACAAGAGTTTATGGATGTTCGGAGATTGAATCCCTCCTACGTCACGCCTTCTATCACAAAGATATGATATTTACTAAAAGAATTTGATCAATACAAGTTTGTATAGACCCACTTCAATTTTGGACTTAACACCGCCAAAACTGAAACTCTTAGTATACAATTTTCTTACAGTTCGTAAACTGATCTTAGCACAACTTGAATGAATATACAACAAATGACTTGTGCTATTTAAGCTCGAAATTTAGCCTTGAATGATACTGGTATTTCTGATAACTGTGAGCTTGTGAATTTTTTTGAGCAGCGTAACAGCAAGATGAATAGAAGCTTTTCGTCATTTTTCCAACTGCTCTTCTCACCTATTTATAGGCATCTCTTCAATGGTAACAATAAATACAATTTGATTCTTATAGCCGTTGATTGCCACGTAAACATTCTTCTGACATTTGTACACTGTAGACTCTGAAATGTGGCATTGCACTACGAGTTGCAGTCTGTTTGTACTATTTTTCGGTTGTCATTCTCTAGTGATGACGTGTACAGCTGAGAGATCAGCTGAAAAACACTCTGCTGGAAAACTCATAACTGATTGATTCAATCGATCAGTTTCCAACTGATCAGTCAGTTTGATTCTGCTGAACTGATAAGTTTTCAACTGATCCGTTCGACGTAGATAAGATTCAGCTGGCTTCAGTTGCTATTGATAATGTACGCATTAATCTTTAGCTATTGGCAACTATCAGTTGTATGATTTTAGTCAGTTAAGCTCATTCTCCTTTGATCAGTTATTCCGATAGGTATAAACTCTTAGTTTGTCAAACCACCAAAACTTAGTTTCCAACAATTTCCCCCTTTTTGGTGTTTGACAAAAACTTGTAATGTATGAACTGATCAGCTGAACTAAAGATTGAACTCTGATTTTATTGTAGATAAAATAACTCTTCTAATGTATAGATTTGTATAAAGAATAAAGAAACAAGAATCTTCAACAATTGAACTGAGATCAGTTGATCTTCATGCATTCTTCTTCTTCACTTTTTCTTCTTCTGTTTCTCTCAAAACTTCACCCTTTTTGTCAATCACATCGACTTTTCTTGTTAAAATGCGGACATTTGCTGCAATATTTGATACGGCATTCAACATAATGTTTTGCAGCAGGTCAATCCTTTTAGTGACTTTTTCTTCAAGAAAGTCAAATCTCCTGCCGACTAGTGCTTGAGTTTGGAAGTGAGATTCAGTCGACAGCCTGTCTTTCTTGATATTATCCATCTAAAGGTAGAGATTGGTCACACTTTTGTTTACCTTATCCAGTCTTTCTGTTGTAAATTCATAGTTTGAATTTAGCTTCAGGGTATGTGCAAGCTGAGTAGATTGTATAGCAGAAATAGCATTCATCATACTGACGAGATTTGATTGAAAGGTTGATGAACTGAATATCATAACTGATAAAAGACTAACTGGTATCAGTTGATCAACATCTAATGAATAATCCGATAAGCCACTTAACTGAAACCAGTTGATAAATATTTAAATGAAAGATAGCATACTGAATAATTAATAAACTGATGAAAACAACCATAAGATTGATTAAGATAAATTAATTAAACTAAGTATATTGCGAAAATGAGAAAACTCAGTCTCTTGTAATGGTTTGGTGAAGATATCAGCAGCTTGTTGTTCAGTTGACACATATTCCAGTCTGATAGCTTTCTTCATAACATGATCTCTGATGAAATGATGCCTGACATCAATGTGCTTGGTCCTTGAGTGAAGAACTGGGTTATATGTAGTCGCAATTGTGCTCGTATTATCACAGAATATGGGAGATTCTTTAGCGTCAACTCCATAATCTTTCAGTTGTTGCTAAATCCATAGCAATTGAGCACAACAGCTTCCAGCAGCAAGGTATTTTGTTTCAGTTGTGGAATTTGCTATGGATTTTTGCTTCTTACTGAACCAAGAGATCAGTCTGTCTCCAAGAAACTGACATGATCCACTGGTGATTTTACGATCTAGCTTACATCCTGCATAATCTACATTTGCATATCCAACTAAATTGAAAGAGGAGTCTTTAGAGTACCATAATCCCACATTTTGTGTGCCATTAAGATATTTTAAAATTTGTTTAGCGGCTGTAAAATGTGATTGCTTAGGATTTGCTTGAAATCGAGCACACATGCAAACAACAAATACAATATCAGGACGACTAGCAGTTAGGTACTGTAATGAACCTATTAAACCTCTGTATAGTGTCGCCTCAATTGATATTACCCCTTGATCATTGTTTAGTTTGACTGATGAACTCATGGGTATACTTGCAGCCGAGCATGTTTCCATACCAAATTTCTTGAGTAATTCCTTAGTGTATTTTGTTTGACTGATGAAAGTACCAGTTTCCAGTTGCTTTACTTGCAGACCGAGAAAAAATATCAGTTTACCCATCATACACATCTCGAATTTTTCCTGCATCAACTTAGCAAACTTCTTGCATAATTTGGGTTAGTTGACCAAAAAATAATATCATCAACATAAATTTGCACAAATAAAATATGATCATCGTTAGAAAATTTGAACAAATTCTTATCAACTGATCCCACAATAAAGTCGTGATAAGTTAAGAATTTTGAAAGAGTTTCATACCAAGTTCTTGGAGCTTGTTTAAGACCATACAATGCTTTGTTCAAATGGTAAACATGATCAGGAAATGAGTGATTGATAAAACCTGGAGGTTGTTCAACGTAGACTTCTTGTTGCAACTGACCATTCAAAAAGACACTTTTCACATCCATTTGATAGAATTTAAAGTTCTTGAAGGATGCATAGGCGAGAAATATTCTGATTGCTTTCAGTCTGGCAACTGGTGCATATGTTTCATCATAGTCAATTCTTTCTTCCTGCCTATACCCTTGTGCTAAAAGTCTTGCCTTGTTGCGTGCAACTGAACGATTTTCATTCAGTTTATTCCTGAATACCCACTTTGTACCAATAATAGTTTTGCAAACTGGTCTTGGAACTAAGTCCAAGACTTTGTTATGGGTAAACTGATTTAGCTCTTCTTGCATTGCATTTATCCAGTTAGGATCAGCAAGAGCTTCATCAGTTTTCTTAGGATCAAATTGCGATACAAAAGCGGAATGAATGAACAAATTAAGCATTTGATTCCTTGTCCTTACCGGGTCAGATGGATTACCTATTACCAAATCTGGTGGGTGAGATTTCTTCCATCTGAGTTCACCATTTGTTGTATCAGCAATTGCTTTTGTTGGAAACTGAACAATTTCAGTTGTGGGAGGCAACTGAACTGTTTCAGTTTCAGTTTCAGTTGGAGTTGTTTCAGTTGGTAACTGAATATTATTTGTTCGCTCTACCAACTGACTTTCAGGAACGACTTCCTGTTCAACTGATTGATCCACAATTTCAGGTTTTGGTGTTTGAAGGATGTTACGATTGATATGATTTTCTTCTTCATGATCATCCTCCAAACAGATATCTGTAAATCGATCAACTAGCTCAACTGGATCAGTTGGCTTATCAGTTAGTACAGTTTCATAAAAAACATGTATAAACTCTTCAACATTCAATGTGCTCTTGTTAAAAACTCTATAAGCTTTGCTGACTGAAGAATATCCCAAAAATATTCCCTCTGCAGATTTAGCATCAAAGGCTTTTAAATGATTTATGCCATTGTCAAGAATAAAACATCTGCAGTCGAATATTTTAAAGTAAGAAACCACACTTTTTCATCAGTGCCAGATCTCATATGGTGTTTTCAAATGATTCTTATTAATCATTGATCTTTTCTGAGTATAACATGCAGTGTTTACTGCTTCTGCCCAAAACCTTTGAGAAATACCAGAATCAGCACGCATTGTTCTAGCAGCTTTTTTTATGGTCCGGTTTCTTCTCTCAACTATACCATTTTGCTGAGGAGTTCTTGTTGCTGAGAGCTCATGCTTAATTCCAGTATTTTCTAAAAAATTTGAAAGAGTTTGATTGATAAATTCAGTCCCTCGATCAGACCTTATTCGATCAATCCCAACTAATTTTTCATTTGATAATCTTTTGAAAAGCTTGATCAGTTGTGCAGCAGTTTGGTCTTTAGATTTGAGAAATATGACCCAAGTAAATCTTGAAAAATCATCCACAACCACCAGAGTGTATTTCATTCACCATAAACTCATGACTTTTAATGCCCGAATTTTTATATAATATGGCAGTAGTTGTGATGGTTATTGGCTTTACGATATGGTATGAATGGTAATGTTGTTATAGAATGGAATAGATAATGGATGGGTAGAATCAAAGGTGATATTTGAGCTAAATAGGTAATGGAAGTGCAGAAACGGTATGAAAAATGTGACAGTAGTTGTGATTTTTAGCATAATGTTTTGTATATTGATCCAATTGATGCGATGCCACTTTCATTAGAAAGATAAGACATAAGGCTATAACTTTCCAGTTTTGAGTTTTGTTCAAATCCTTAGGAAAGATGAGCCAAAAGCGCCCCGAAGTGTGTCGTGCGTATCGTCGTTCCTACAATGACACATGTTGGGAGATTGAGCATAACTTTTTACTCAGACCTCCAAATGACATGAGACCAATTGGAGATGCAAGCCAAGATATAGGGCTACAACTTTCTAGTTTACACTTTTCCTAACTTTGAAGGGAAGAGGCGTTTCGGAAGCGATCTTTGTAGTGGATGTGCGCAGAGTGCGCGCCCGGGCGGGAATTAATGTGCGCCCGGGCGGGTCTTGTTCGGGAAAAATGGTGTTTTGGCCGAGAGTTCAGCGCCCGGGCGGAAAAAGATGTCTGCCCAGGCGGCCAGCGATTTTTAAAACGCGTGTTTTCGAGATTTAAGTGATATAATAGAAGAGTTGGTTCACTTTTCCCTCATTTCTCTCCTCACTTCTCGATTATTCACTCCAAGAGAAGCTAGGGTTCTCTTTTTCCTTCATTTGTCCCTTCGATTCTAGCTACTTGTTGGGTTTTTTGAGTAAGAGCAAGAGCATTTTGGGTTCAAGGAACTAAGGTAAGCTTGTGAGTTTAGTTATTGTTGGATTTTGGTGTTGAGGAATTTTGGAGATTGTGATTGTGTTGGTTTGAATTTAAAATGGAATTGAAGCCAATGGCAAAGTAAAGGAGCTAACTCTTTAGCACGCATGTTATGTGTTTGATAAAATGATTCAATAAATGTTTTTATGGCATATTACGGTTAAGAAATTTACGGATCTTGGTTCGAAGCAGTATTGAATTAATTATGAATTTTGTACAGAAACAGCTCTGTTTTGATAAGTGATCCGAGTTCTTGAGTTATAGTAGATTTCAGAGGTTCAAGACTTCTCACCTACACATTTCGATCTTCTTTTGGTAATATTTGAAGGTATGTTACGGTCGGTAACATACGAGGTAAAAGTATCATTTTTATTTTAAATTGAAAACTCTATGGCTCGATGAATTATTGGTGATTTGATGATGATTGTTGTATTGAGATGAGTTTATTATGATATCGAAATGGTGATATTGATTTGCATCATTACATTGCATATTGAGCCACTTGTCGATTCAGATTTGATACGGCGGAGGTCGCCTTGATTTATTGATTTGTTGGACGTATGGGGCTATAATTGTGGGGCCCTTAGCTCCTAATCGTTATTACAATGCAATCTGATTAGGGTTAATTAATTACAGCGGAAAGAGAGTTTAAAATTTCTTTACAATGAGCCCAAATTATTTTATTTGAATACTAAAAATAGTATTTCATCTCACGTCATAAACATGCCCACACGTAATCAAAATTAATCATATACAAACAACTCATATCCTCGGGACATGCCCCGGTATATAGATACATATACGTATATACCGGGAACAAGACAAAAACATAAAACCTCAGCCCAAGCTGTGACTCCCTCCAGAAGTACCCTCTCCGGTCTCCTGATATCCTGGAGTACCTGCCATTGTCCACACACAAAGACAACAACAGCCCCCCTTGGGGGTGAGCAAAGCTCCGTATGGAACAATCAATCATATATACCACATATATCTAAACAATGATATATGGTATGCAATGCATGTATGTCGTGGAGGTATCAGGTCAAATGCCCATCCACTGAGCACATGTCAGAATCAATCGAATCGCTATCAAATCAATGCTCGAGCTGGCACATCGGCCAATATGGGATACTCGTATGATAGCGTCGGCAAAGCGCAATCAAATCCCAAATCTTATATCCAATCATATGGGGCCACAATTGTCTATGCTTTACGGGTCATATAATACCGGCATAGCGATTGTGTTCACAAACCCCGGAATCCAATCAAATCATATCAGGGTATCCAAGGATCATAGCTCAACGTGCATGTCATGTATCGATGTATGAATAAAATGATTGTGTTAACAAAACATTTATTTTATACATCGATATCTCAATCTCAATGTCATGTATGCCACATAAATCAACAAATAAGGCATATAGACACATAATCTCATTCCAATCAATCAAATCAATCCGACATATATTATATAATACAGATACCTGTCGTATGTTACCCGGTCGCAACATACCTCAATTCTTCGTTTCCAGTTGATGTAGCCTGAAGATATTGATATTACACTTTATCTACATCAATAACATACTCATTCCAATCACTAACATACTCCAAAATCATTAATATGAGTTTCAAATATCATTTGAAACTTCAAAAATTCATATCAAATCAAATTCATATCATAATTCAATTCCGACTTCCATTATGAGTTTATTGTCGGTTATTCTACTACATATCAGAAATTCAACTTCAAATACATGATGTTCCAGCACTTTATTTAGAGCTGCTGGAACTAGAAAAAATTACCTCAGTCAGAAGCCCTCGACGCGAAGATCACAAATACATAATTTGTTTCGCGTTTAGACAGCGTTTCGAAGTCGATTCGGATAAAATAAATCACTTTCTCTCGTATTCTCTCGAAGTTGTCGAAGGATAAATGAAGAAAACGAACAAAAGAACTTATTCTTATCCTCTACCGCTTCGGCGCTCGGGCGGTAGAATTCTCGCGCCCGAGCGCGAGAGGTTCTGCCCCCGAGTTTCAAATGCACCGCGCTTGGGCGGTCAAAAATTACTGCTCGGGTGCAGCATGTTCTGTCCAAATGCCACTTGCTCCGCGCTCGGGCGGTCACAAACTACCGCTCGGGCGCGAATTGTTCTGCCCGAACACTCAAAATTTCTACCTTGGCGCTCGGACGGTCATTTTCTACCGCCCGGGCACCACTCGTTCTGTACAATTATTTATGTTTTTACTAAATTGGCGTCCGGCCTCTCCAATCGAGCTCTTACAACGTCAATTCATATTCAATATTCATTTTCTCAATTTCCTTGTCATAATATACATCAAATACATAATCACATATCATTTTCTTGAATTATCGATAATCACACAGGATTTACGATAACACGATACATGGTCCTTACATTTCTCCCCCTCTTAAAAGATTTCGTCCTCGCAATCTCAAACATCTCTATATACATAACCTTGGCAAACATACATATATCACAAGTTATAGTACATATCAAAGCTAAAATCAGTAAAAGGATCAGAATACATCGAATATAATGGAACAGATGTCATAGAATCAAACAAATGCAAATACGAATCTCGCATCTTGCTCTCCAATTCCCACGTTGATTCTTCAACACCATGTCGTGTCCATTGCACTCGTACTAAAGGAATCGATTTATTTCTCAATATCTTTTCCTTTCGATCCATAATTCGAACAGGTTGTTCGGCATAGGAAAGAGAAGGATCAAGTTCCACCTCATCAGGTGCAAGTACATGTGATGGATCCGGTTCATATTTCCTCAGCATAGAAACATGAAACACATCGTGAATAGCAGATAGAGCTGGTGGCAATGCCAATCGATACGCAAGATCACCAACTCGATCCAGAATCTCATATGGCCCAACATAACGAGGAGATAACTTCCCTCGCATGCCAAATCGATCAGTGCCTCTAAAGGGAGATATTTTCAAAAACACTCTGTCACCTTTCTGGAATTTCAAGGGTCGTCTTCATTTATTCGCATAACTCGTTTGACGATCCTGAGCAGCTTTCATTCGCTGCCGAATCAACTGAACCTTATCATTAATTTCCTGTATCATTTCAGGTCCAGTCAATTGTCTCTCACCAATCTCATCCCAGAATAACGGTGATCTACATCGTCTCCCATATAGAGCTTCAAACGGTGCCAAACCAATACTCGTCTGAAAGCTATTATTATAAGAAAATTCAACCAATAGTAAGGCATCTTGCCATCCCATTCTGAAGTCCATCACAGTCGCACACAACATATCCTCTAACGTTTGAATCGTACGCTCGGTCTGGCCATCAGTTTGAGGATGATAAGCAGTACTCATAGCCAAACGCGTACCCATCGCTTCCTGAAAACTACCCCAGAATTTAGAAGCAAATCTGAGATCACGATCAGATACAATCGAGACTGGCACACCATGCAGTCTCACAACATTCTCAATGTATAAACGGGCCATTTTCTTATAAGGATAAGTCCGTTCATACGGAATAAAATGCGTAGATTTCGAAAGCCGATCAATAATCACCCAAATAGCATCACAGCCCTTGGGAGAACAAGGTAAATGAGTCACAAAATCCATAGCGATATGTTCCCAATTCCATTTCGGGATTTCAAGACTATGGAGCAATCCTCCCAGTTTCATTCTCTCGGCTTTCACTTGCTGGCAGACCAAACATTTTGAAATAAACTCAGCAATGTCCTTCTTCATACGTTTCCACCAAAATTGAGGTCTCAATGTCAAATACATCTTTCGACCTCCAGGGTGAATACTGTATTTGCTACAATGTGCTTCTCGAAGAAGGGCAGATTTCAAATCAGAATCATCAGGAACTACCAGCCGACCATTAAGTTGTAAAGAACCATCAGAAAAAATTTGAAATCCATACTGATGTCCAGCAGATACCAGTTCTTTCGACTTTTGGATCTGAGCATCGCTTGGTTGGGCCTTTCGTATCTTCGATATCAAATTCGGCTCAATTTGCAATGCTGAGACAGTGACAGAATTCCAATTTGAGTGAAAAGTCCAGCCAGAAGTACATATATCCTCGTGTACTTTGGCGACACTGACAGAAGCTAAAACAGAATCATAAACTTTACGGCTCAGGGCATCCGCGGTAACATTCACCGATCCAGGTTGATATTGAATCTCACAATCAAAGTCCTTCAAGAGATCCATCCACCTGCGTTGCCTCATTTTCAGATCAGATTGAGAAAAGAGATATTTCAGACTTTTATGGTCCGAGTAAATAACGAACTTTTCTCCGTACAAATAATGGCGCCAAATCTTCAATGCAAACACAATGGCAGCCAATTCGAGATCATGAACAGGATAACGTGTTTCATGAGATTTCAATTGACGAGATGTATAAGCAACCACTTTGCCATGTTGCACCAGAACACAGCCCAAACCTTTACCAGACGCATCTGTACAAACCACAAATCCTCCGGTTCCTGAGGGAATAGTAAGCACAGGTGCTGTGGTCAATCTCGTCTTCAATTCAAGAAAACTAGCTTCACATTCTTCTGACCAAATGAATCGCTGATTCTTCTGTGTCAGTTGAGTAATAGGTTTAGCTATCTTCGAAAATCCTTCAATAAAACGTCGATAATATCCAGCTAAACCCATGAAGCTACGGATCTCAGGAACATTCGTAGCTCTTGGCCAATTCAATACAGCTTCGACCTTCGCAGGATCAACAGATATGCCATGTCTCGAAATGACGTGGCCCGAAAATACCACTTTGTCCATCCAGAACTCGCATTTGGACAATTTAGCATATAAGTGACTAGTACGAAGAGTTTGAAGTACCAGTCTTAGATGTTCAGCATGCTCGTTTTTCGATTTCGAATACACAAGAATATCATCAATAAATACAATAACGAATCGGTCAAGATAATCTCGGAAGACACGATTCATTAGATCCATAAAATAAGCAGGAGCATTCGTGAGACCAAAAGGCATAACCAGAAATTCATAGTGGCCATTCCTCGTACGAAAAGCAGTTTTGGGCACATCTTAGTCTCAAACACGTACTTGATGATACCCAAAACAAAGATCAATCTTCGAGTATACAGAAGTACCCTGAAGCTAATCAAATAAATCATCAATACGAGGAAGTGGGTACTTGTTCTTCACAGTAGCCCGATTCAGTTGCCTATAATCAATATACATTCGCATAGTACCATCTTTCTTTCGAACAAATAAAGCTGGAGCTCCCCAAGGTGATACACTCGGTCGAATATATCCCTTATCGAGAAGATCCTGCAATTGTTCTTTCAGTTCCAACAGTTCCAATGGTGCCATGCGATAGGGAGCTTTCGAAATAGGTGCAGTCCCCGGCACAAGAGCAATACTAAACTCGACTGCTCGATGAGGAGGAAAATCAGGAATCTCATCAGGAAATACATCCGGGAATTCTTTCGCAACAGGAATCTCAGATAAAGAAGACTCCTTCTTCGAAATATCAATAGCGTAGATAAGATAACCCTCATCTCCGCTAATCAACAATCGGGACATTTCCAAAGAAGATACCAATGGAATTTTGGCTTGGGAACCCTTGCCATAAAAATTCCCCTTGGGTCCATCAATCGGTCGAAATCGAACCACTCCATGACAAAAATCAACAGTAGCTCGATTCGTCGTCAAGATATCCATGCCAACAATACAATCAAAGTCGTGCATTGGGAGGACAATCAAATTCAGAAATACCACATTATCCTCATATATCAATACACAATTATGCACAACTTTCTCAGACAAAATAATCTTCCCTGCTGGCGTGGCAATCGATAGGGTATCATACAACGGGGTACACTCAATATCGTGAGATGCAACAAATGCATGAGATATGAATGAATGAGATGCTCCTGTATCAAATAAAACACGTGCAGGATAATCGCAAAGCGTGCAAATACCTGCAATCACGCCTCCAGGAGCTTCTCTCGCCTGATCCTCAGTCATGGCACACACTCTCACTTGAGGAGGAACTTGGGCACTCTGACCACCCGGTCCTCGATATCGTGGGACACTCGACTGCTGAAAAGATGGAACAGGAACAGCAGGTCTCATCATACCAGGGCCACCTCTAAATCCTGGCTGGGGTTGAGCAGAAGTCGTACCCCTGTTCGGACACACTCGAGAGAAATGGCCTTCCTGCCCACACTGATAACAAGTACCAAACATACCTCGACACTGCTCGATAGTATGTTTACCTCCACAATGACTACAGTACGGTGCAATCACAGGACTCCCTCTCTGTGATCCACTAGAGTTCGAAGAAGAAGAAGAAACAGAACCAGTCTTCTTGAACTTCTTACCTCTCGGCCTCAAAGTAGGCTGCTGAGCTGACACCGGAGGTGGAGGGGTATACTGTGGACCTCCTCTCCTAAGTCCAGTCTCGGCTGCCTTGGCTCGTTCAACTGCCTCTGCGTAGCTAGTAGGCAATCCAGAAACAACATAAGTATACAAAGTAGAATGTAAACCATTTACAAACCTGTTATATTTTGCCCTCGCATTCCCAGCTACTTGAGGTGCATACTTCAGTAAAGTAGAAAACTTCGAAGCATACTCTGCAACAGACATCGTTCCCTGCTGCAGATTATTAAATTCATTCTCTTGAGCAGTATAATAGGAAGGAGGGGAATACTGCTCCAAAAACTGGGCCTTGAAGACATCCCAAGTGACTTCAATCCCGGCCTATTTCAATCCAATCTCAGCGGCTTCCCACCAAGATTTGGCTCGGTCTTTCAGCTGATACAAAGCAAGTTTCAGTCTCCGAGCCTTGGAATATTCCACAATATTAAACAAGTGCTCGATATCCTTCAGCCAGGCCTCAGCTCTTTCAGCACTCTCAGTGCCAAAGAACCTCGGTGGTTTCAGATCCTGGAATCGAGCCATCACTACATCCATGGACAATCCTTCAAATTGCCCAACAATCCTCTTAGTACTACTACTCGCAGTCTCATTTGTGTGATCCATCTACAAATCAATTGATGAATATCACAAATCAATATCAATCTCATAATCTAATCATCTCATATCATCAATCTCATCAAATACTTACTCGAATCAAATCACATAAGAGTAAGTAATACAAATAATTCAATCACATACGCACAATTCATTTGTGCCTATTAAAGTTTACACAAGACTCAATCGAGCATTCCCAGCTATGCTCTGATACCATACTATGTGGGGCCCACTAGCTCCTAATTGTTATTACAATGCAATCTGATTAGGGTTAATTAATTACAGCGGAAAGCGAGTTTAAAACTTCTTTACAATGAGCCCAAATCATTTTATTTGAATACTAAAAATAGTATTTCATCTCACGTCATAAACATGCACACACGTAATCAAAATCAATCATATACAAACAACTCATATCCTCGGGACATGCCCTGGTATATAGATACATATACATATATACTGGGAACAAGACAAAAACATAAAACCTCAGCCCAAGCTGTGACTCCCTCCAGAAGTACCCTCTCCGGTCTCCTGATATCCTGGAGTACCTGCCATTGTCCACATACAAAGACAACAACAGCCCCCCTTGGGGGTGAGCAAAGCTCCGTATGGAACAACCAATCATATATACCACAGATATCTAAACAATGATATATGGTATGCAATGCATGTATGTCGTGGAGGTATCAGGTCAAATGCCCATCCACTGAGCACATGTCAGAATCAATCGAATCGCTATCAAATCAATGCTCGAGCTGGCACACCGGCCAATATGGGATACTCGTATGATAGTGTCGGCAAAGCGCTATCAAATCCCAAATCTCATATCCAATCATATGGGGCCACAATTGTCTATGCTTTACGGGTCATATAATACCGTCAAAGCGATTGTGTTCACAAACCCCGGAATCCAATCAAATCATATCAGGGTATCCAAGGATCATAGCTCAACGTGCATGTCATGTATCGATGTATGCATAAAATGATTGTGTTAACAAAACATTTATTTTATACATCGATATCTCAATCTCAATGTCATGTATGCCACATCAATCAACAAATATGGAATATAGACACATAATCTAATTCCAATCAATCAAATCAATCCGACATATATCATATAATACAGATACTTGTCGTATGTTACCCGGTCGCAACATACCTCAATTCTTCGTTTCCAGTTGATGTAGCCTGAAGATATTGATATTACACTTTATCTACATCAATAACATACTCATTCCAATCACTAACATACTCCAAAATCATTAATATGAGTTTCAAATATCATTTGAAACTTCAAAAATTCATATCAAATCAAATTCATATCATAATTCAATTCCGACTTCCATTATGAGTTTATTGTCGGTTATTCTACTACATATCAGAAATTCAACTTCAAATACATTCTGTTCCAGCACTTTAATATTTAGAGCTGCTGGAAATAGAAGAAAATTACCTCAGTCAGAAGCCCTCGACGCGAAGGTAACAAATACATAATTTGTTTCGCGTTTAGACAGTGTTTCGAAGTCGATTCGGACAAAAGAAATCACTTTCTCTCGTATTCTCTCGAAGTTGTCGAAGGATAAATGAAGAAAACGAACAAAAGAACTTATTTTTATCCTCCACCGCTTCGGCGCTGGGGCGGTAGAATTCTCGCACCCGAGCGCGAGAGGTTCTGCCCCCGAGTTTCAAATGCACCGCGCTCGGGCGGTCAAAAATTACCGTTCGGGCGCGGCATGTTCTGTCCAAATTCCACTTGCTCCGCGCTCGAGCGGTCACAAACTACCGCTCGGGCGCGAAGTGTTCTGCCCGAACACTCAAAATTTCTACCTTGGCGCTCGGGCGGTCATTTTCTACCGCCCGGGCGCCACTCGTTCTGTACTATTATTTATGTTTGTACTAAATTGGCGTCCGGCCTCTCCAATCGAGCTCTTACAACGTCAATTCATATTCAATACATTTTCTCAATTTCCTTGTCATAATATACATCAAATACATAATCACATATCAATTTCATGAATTATCGATAATCACATAGGATTTACGATAACACGATACACGGTCCTTATAATAGTTGAGTTGGCATAGTGTATGTGGAGGTCGCTGCTATGGCCTGAACACTCTCTATAGGCGCACCATAGTCCTGGGATTGTAGAACACAGCAACCCACCTCGAGCGGATGAGTCGGTGGATATTGCTGGGAGATTCTCTATCCTTGGGTACCCTATGACCAGATGATTCACTTGATCTTGAGATTTATTGATAGCCCACAGCTTCTGATCAGGCATTGCATTATATTGCATCTTTATGAATCTCATATGAACTATTTGAAATGTTAATTCTCATATGTTATTGATTGTATCATACTGGGTTTATACTCACCGGCATGTCGGCTACCTCTTGTTTTCATGTGCTTGACGGTAGGTGAGGCGAGGCTTGGGATGCCAGAGTCCAGCTCCAGGCGAGGAGACACGAGTTAAAAGTGGGATTCTCGGGTCTTAGGAGCTATGTGATGATGTTTGGATTTCTTTGGTTCACTAGTTTATTTTGGCATGTTGAAACTTATATTCAAACATTTGAGACATTTAAATTATTTTGAAAATGTTATGTGGATTTGTGAACTACAAATTATGTATTTTACTAAATCGTTTGGTTTGTTACATTTATAATTATTGGTATTAGATATCTGACCCAGGCCGGCACAATAGGTGGTATCAGAGCGTAAGATATTTGGGAACAGGGTAGATCGAGTCAGTTTGAATTGCTTGATCATGTGATATATTTGTTAGCATTTCATTGTGCTATGATGTAAAATACATGATTTAAATTGAGATATTATATTGTTGAGTTTTATTCGATATTTTTGAGATTGTTGAGTCTCGAGAGCCAGAGATGATTGATACAAGATTGAGATGATTTTGATATTGTGATTTTATATGTATTGATCTATTGTATATCAGACATGGCTACTCGAGGTAGAGGTCGTGGTAGACCTAGACAGAACATACCAGTGGCACAAGATCAAGGCAGTGCTACTCATACTCAGATGGATATAACTCCGACTCCGATGGAGATATTGTTAGCCAGATTTCAGTCTTTGCACCCACCGATGTTGAAGGGTACCGAGAATGCATTAGAGTGTGAGAATTGGTTGGAGAATATGGATCAATTATTTGAATCTCTTGAGTATCCAGATGATCGTAGAATCAAATTAGTTGTTCATCAGTTATTGGATGTTGCTAAGAGTTGGTGGATCATGACAAAGAAAGCTTCAGAGGATCGAGGTACGATTGTTACCTGGGATATTTTTAAATCTGAATTTTATCAGCGTTTATTTCCTACCTCTTACAGGAAAGATAGGGAGCCGAGTTTGCAAATTTAAAATAGGGAAATCTAAATATTGAGGACTATGTTGCTAAGTTCTCGAATTTACTGAGATTTGCTCCTCATGTAGCATCCGATGAAGAAACTAAGGCCGATCACTTCATAAATGGTCTTAACCCAGATATATTTACTTTGATTAATACCGGAAGGCCTAACACTTTTGCTGAGGCTCTTGATCGAGCAAAGGGAGCTGAAATTGGAATCATTAGGCAGAGAGGTTTTCAGTATTCGCAACGACCCCAACAGCCACAGTTCCGACAGCATTTCAGACAGGGTAATAGTGGCGGTAATAGTGGAAACATAAGAGAGCAGTTCAAGGCTAGAGGGAAGCAATTTAAGAGACATGGCAGTAGATTTTCGAGGTCTAGTGGATCGAGACAGTCTGGTTCAGTTCAGAGTACTAGTTATTCAGCCTCGACTTGTGGTCAGTGTGGTAGTAGACATTATACCGATCAGTGTAGAGGAATCTCGGGAGCTTGCCACTTGTGTAACCAGGTGGGACACTATGCTCAAGTGTGTCCTAACCGTGGCAGTGAAATATCTCAGAGTGGGGGATCATCGAGACAGACACCTCATCAGAATCGTCAGACCCCTTCAGTTCATTCTTATCAGCAATCAAACCGGACATATCAGAAAAAACAGAGTGGTAGCCACAGGGTAGGACAGACACCAAGACAGCTGGCTCGAGTTTTTGCACTCACGGAGGATGAGGCACATAATGCTCCAGATAATGTCATTGCAGGTAATTGTTTTCTCTCAGGTTATCCTGCTAATGTTTTGATGGATACTGGTGCATCACATACTTTCATAGCTGAGCACTTTGTCACATTGCATTCGTTGCATGATATGCCATTATCATCTACATTATCTATTTCTACTCCACTGGCAAAGTGATGAGGTCAGCTGAAATGATAAGTGGTTGTGAATTTCGTTATGAGGATAATGTCATTGAGCTTGATTGTATTGTATTGGAGATGTCAGATTTTGACTGCATAGTTGGTATTGACATGTTGACAAGATACAAGGCTACTGTAGACTGTTTTCAGAAGGTTGTTAAGTTTAGGCCTGATATGACAGATCACTGGACATTCTATGGTAAGGGTTCTCGAGCTAAGATTCCTTTGATATCTGTTTTGTCCATGACTCGTTTGTTGCAGAAAGGAGCCGAATGTTTCTTGGTTTATGCAATTGATATTTCAAGGTCAGTACCTAAATTGACAGATATTCCAATTGTTAGTGAATTTTCAGATGTATTTCCAGATGAAATTCCAGGATTTCCTCCAGTCCGAGAGATTGATTTCAACATTGAGTTGATGCCAGCTACACAACCTATTTCTAGAGCTCCTTATAGGATAGCGCCAATTGAACTGAAGGAACTAAAGGAACAACTTGAGGATCTATTGGTTAAAGGATATATAAGACCAAGTGTTTTACCTTGGGGTGCTCCGGTTTTATTCGTGAAGAAGAAAGATGGGTGTATGAGGCTTTGTGTCGATTATAGACAGTTGAAAAAAGCCACAGTAAAGAATAAGTATCCTTTGCCAAGGATTGATGATCTCTTTGACCAATTGCAGGGTTCTTCAGTATATTCTAAGATTGATTTGAGAAATATGACCCAAGTAAATCTTGAAAAATCATCCACAACCACCAGAGTGTATTTTATTCCCCATAAACTCATGACTGGTATTGGACCAAAAAGATCCATATGCAGCAGTTCTAAGCATCGGGAAGATGATTTACAACCTCTATTTTTAAACGAGAATCTTACTTGTTTACCAAACTGACATGCTGAACAAATTTTCTCTTTTGAAAATTCTATTTTGGGCAAGCCAGTTACAAGATTGTTGTTACTAAGATAGGCAATAGATTTAAAGTTTAAGTGGTTCAATCTCTTATGCCATAACCAGTTTTTAGAAGATTTAGAAGCTATGAAACAAACTGGTGCATAAGAATATGTTCAATCCAGCTAACTTTGTATGTATTTCCACATCAATTGCCAGTTAGAATGACTTCATCATTTGAGTTTATAACTGAACAAGTGTGTTTATCAAATTGTACTGAGAAATTAGTGTCGTATAACTGACTGATGCTTATCAAGTTATACTTCAAATTATCAACTAGCAATACATCTTTAATTGTAAAGTTACCATGGATAAGCTTACCCTTACCCACAGTTTTACCTTTGGAGTTGTCTCCAAAACTGATGTTTGGTCCATTGTATTTAATCATTTTGGATAACATCTTTGCATCTCCTGTCATATGTCTTGAACATCCACTGTCTAGATACCATGTAGATTCTTTGATTATACCTGTTTCCTGCAATCACACATAGAATATAATTTTGGTACCCTTATTTATTTGGGTCCTAAATTGATTAGTCCTTTAGGAACCCAGACTCGGATTAGTATAACTGACCTTCCAGTTGCAGTGTTCCAGATAACTTTTTTAGGCTTTTGGTTGTTGGGTGTGTGAAATGAGGAAGAAACAATATGATTTTTGTCCTTTTTCAACTTACTGTTCATTTGATATCATTTCTGAACTGGGTTTTGGTTGTAGTAATTGTAATAGCCATTCCAAGAGTACTGTCTTTTGTAACTGAATCGTTTAACTTACCAGTTACTTGAGACATTTGAACTCTCATAGCCATATCAAATTCCATACCTTTTGCCTTTGTTCATACTTTCGATCTTTTGAACAGCCGGTTTACTTTGCTCTGAAAATTCATTTTTCACAGTTGATTTTACAAAGGTAATATATTTTCCTTTGCCTTCATTCAACTTTGGCTGAGCATCATTTGCAGAATAATCAATTTGACTGTTAAATCCCAAACCAATTTTATCATCAACTGATTTTTGAGCATTATGCATTTTAGTTAAATTAATTGACGACTTGTTCCAAGCTTGTATCAGTTCAGAATGTTTTAAAATTTCGATTTTCAACTCACATAACAAGGCTTGATTCTCATTCAGTTCAGCTTTCTTCTTTGCGATCTCCTCTGTTAGATTAAACACTTCAACTGATTCTTCAGCTTCAGTTTTATTTTCTTTGGGATCATTTCGCTCAGCTTTGACTTTCTCGAATGAGCGAGCAAGTTTTTGATACTCATTTACCATGTCATGTAGGGTGGTAATGAGTTCCTCTCGTGTAAAATCAGTTGAGCTAAAATAAAATACATGTTCTCTAGCTGATTCCAGTTGGACATCATCTACCATTAGACATTTTACCTCTTCTTCATCTTCAGTTGAGATTCTTGAGCTATCTGGTTCTGATTCATCACTATCGATTTCAGCCCATTTGGATTTTCTCACTTCAGCTAAGAGCAGTTCATGCTTCTATCTGAATGAATTCTTCTCATCCTTAGTCCTTCTTCTGTGATCATAGGACTTCTTCCCTTTATCAGTTGACTCTCGACTGTCCTTCTTTGGTTTAGGACAGTCAGCTATGAAGTGACCAGGTTTACCACAGTTGTAACACACATAAGATTCTTCTTTGGTCTAGTTCCTCTGGAATTGCTTCTGAAAATTTCCTTGATTCTTTCTCATGAATCTTCCAATTTGCTTAATAAACAATGACATTGTATCATTGTTCAATTGATCAGCAGTTTTGTTAGCTGAACCAGTTGGCTCTAGTCTGATTGCAGTTAAAGCTGTTGTTGCAGATGGTGTAGAAGGCTCTCCTTCTCTGGTATGCAATTAAAATTCGTAAGCTTTAAGATCGGCAAACAAATCGTGGAGTTTTATCTTGTTGGGATCCTTCGACTCCCTCATAGCCATAGTCTTGACATCTCATTCCTTGGGAAGACCTCTAGTAACCTTCAGTGCTACTTCTTTGTTTAAATACACTTTTTCTAGTGCATTCAGCTTATTGATGATTCCACTGATCCTTTCATCATAGTCATGCATAGATTCACCAACTTTTATCTTTATGTTGTCAAACTTCTGAACGGCAACTAATAATTTGTTTTTGTTTGTCTGCTCATTGCCTTCGCATAACTGGATCAACTTTTCCCATATTTCTTTGCTGGTTTTACACGTCTTGATTTCATTGAATGTGACTTTATCCAGCGTTTTGTATAATATATCCTTGGCCACGTTGTCCAAACTTGCTTTTCTTTTATCCTCAGCAGTCCATTCATCTCTGAGCTTTTCAATTCTATGTGGTGCCCCATCGGTGATGGCAACTGCTGTGTTGACTTTCAATATTTTCATCGGACCTTCAGTGATGACATACCACATGTCATCATCTTGTGCAGCTAAGTGAGCCTGTATCCTGATTTTCCAATCATCGAAGTATTCGCTGGAAAACATAGGGATTTTATTGAAAAATGCCATGGTAATCAGTTTAATAAATGAAAGTATTCTTAGACAAGATTTTACAGCGCTCTGATACCACTTCTTGGATCGGTCGACTACTGGAATAAGTGTTTAGAAGGGGGGAGGGGGCTTGAATAAACACTTTCGATTATGTAGCTTTTGAAAAATATAGTGTCAATTTTGTAAGAAACTTAAACTAGAAATCTTGTCAGTCGATGACAATCAATTTAACTGGAAAAACGGTTGCGGAAGTAAAATGACTGAAAGATGGAATATGTAACTGAAATAAAATGACACACAAGAGTTTATAGATGTTCGGAGATTGAATCCTTCCTACGTCACCCCTTCTATAACAAAGATAAGATATTTACTAAAAGAATTTGATCAATACAAGTTTGTATAGACCCACTTCAGTTTTGGACTTAACACTGCCAAAACTGAAACTCTTAATATACAATTTTCTTACAGTTCGTAAACTGATCTTAGCACAACTTGAATGAATTTACAAAAAATGACTTGTGCTATTTAAGCTCAAAATTTATCCTTGAATGCTACTGATATTTCTGATAACTGTGAGCTTGTGAATGTTTTTAGCAGCGTAACAGCAAGATGAATAGAAGCTTTTCGTCATTTTTCCAACTGTTCTTCTCGCCTATTTATAGGCATCTCTTCAACGGTAACAATAAATACAATTTGATTCTTATAGCCGTTGATTGCTATGTCAACATTCTTCTGACATTTGTACATTGTAGACTCTGAAATGCGGCGTTCCACTACGAGTTGCAGTTTGTTTGTACTATTTTTCGGTTGTCATTCTCAAGTGATGAGGTGTACAGCTGAGAGATTAGCTGAAAAACACTCTGCTGGAAAGCTCATAACTGATTGATTCAACTGATCAGTTTTCAACTGATCAGTCAGTTTTATTCTGTTCAACTGATCAGTTCGACGTAGATAAGATTCAGCTGGCTTCAGTTGTTGTCGATAATGTACGCATTAATCTTTAGCTATTGGCAACTATCAGTTGTATGATTTTAGTCAGTTAAGCTCATTCTCCTTTGATCAGTTATTCCAATAAGTATAAACTCTTAGTTTGTCAAACAACCAAAACTTAGTTTCCAACAGAAACTTATTGTGTGAAGAAAATGATTGAGGATGCGGGTATTTATAGACAATTTGGCGATGGTGTTTGTGTACACCATCGCTATTAGCGATGGTTTTGGCTTGAACCATCGCTATTAGCGACGGTTAAGCTTCATCCGTCGGTAATAGCGACAATAAAACTTAAGCTGTCGCTATTAGCGAAACGTCGCAATTTTTAAATTAGCGACAATTGTTACCATCGCTAATTAAAAAGTTCGACAGTTTTATTGAAAATGTCGCTAAATATAGCGACGGTTGTTTCAAATCGTCGCTAATTTGAAAAATGCAATACTTGTATAAAACCGCGCTATATTTAGCGACGGTTTTTATCGTCGCTAATTTAAATTCACGACACTTTTACTTAACCATTGTCTTCGCCAAAAAAAACACGCTCATAGACAACGGTGTTTAAAAATCGTTGTCGTAGACACATCAAAGACAACTGTTTTTAAAAACCGTTGTCGTAGACACATCAAAGACAACGATTTTTTAAAAATTGTTGTCGTAGACACATCAAAGACAACGGTTTTAATAAAAACCGTTGTCTTTGGTGTGTTGTTGAATGTGTATTTTCTTGTAGTGTTAAATTTGTTCCTGCATGGTTAAGGGCCGAGTTGGCAAATTTTAAACTCCAGTATTCTATTGATCGATTGTTTACGATTATTTTTAAATGACATATTTTCAGTAGGGTTGCATGCATTCAAATTAATAAAATGTTTATTTTCGAAAAATGAGCTTGTAAAAAAGTAAAATAATTTACAACATTTTAGATAAGTAGACGTCACATTCGGAGTACGCAGTCTCAACATACAAATCGCTTGTGATTTCTAATGCAATCCAAGAGAGGAACAAAGCCTATGATCGTGGACCTAATTAGGTGATCAAAGGAGACAGTCGTTCGTAGAGAGTTACAAGAATGGCTATTTCTGCATAACACCGGAATAGTTTGGTATCCAGCGTTTAATACGCGAAGGTATAAACTTAAACAACCTATGTATGGTTTTAAACACACGAATCTCAAGAACAAAAGTTTTGAACTTCTGATGCGTCTTGGGTGCGAGAAGGCAATGACACAACAATTAAAAATGATGGTTGACAAGTTCAATCTTGTGCTCTTCATAATGACAGTCATGATTTGAAACTTCTCCAATGTGAGGGAAGCGAAGGAACCAGCTTTAGCGAGAACGTCCTTTGCAACGATGTTAGCCAGCAGCTGGATTTCTGGCTTCAGTTCCCTATAGGGGTCGAAGTTGGATTTCTTCCCATCAGAAGATAGCAGAGTTTGAATCTCTTCAATTTCAGCTATTGCGACCACAAAGAAATGAGACAAGCCTTCAATTGGAAGTTGGAAGAGGTCTTCATCCACAGTCAGCGTCTGGTTGTTGATGGTCATGGTTATCTTGCCATCATCAGAAACAGTGCTTTTAGCATAGACCGCTTGAATCTCCGTTGGGTAGATGAATTGGGTTGCCAATCCCAAAAATTTCTTGATCTAGTCGAGCTTCAAAAATAAGCTCTTTACAGCTTCATTTGAAACAGTTAGAACAGAGTCGAAGTCGATGGCCATTGTGTTGAGAATGAAGGATGGGGTTTGGCTTGCCATTTGCTTAGATTTTCTAAAAAGTATTCTATGACTATTTGAATGCTCGAGAGTTTAGAACAGAATATAGTGAACTGAATGTATGGGACACGAATAAGGAATATATATATGTTTGTGACTATTCAAATTCGGACACGTGGTAGTCCGAGATTAATTTGAATAAATAGCATTTACATCATATGTAAATATAGAAAGTAAGTCGATTGAATTACTTGTACCCGAATTTCAAATATATTCAATGAATAAAATAATCAATGACGTAATCTTGAAAGTCACAAAACTTATTGTGGAATCTTAACTGAATCGATAATCAGTTAACATAAATGATAAGATCAGTTGGGTCGAGAACTGAATGATCAGTTGGAAACGAAATTAGATCAGTTCAAGAATAACTGATAATTTTCTAATCAGTTAACTAACTATATCTAATTTGAAGTTCCCCCTAAATTAAGCATTAACATAAATAAGTAATCCCTAAAATGTTTCTAAAGTAAGAAAACTTAGTATCGGGTAGTGGCTTTGTGAAGATATATGTTGCTTGTTGTTAAGTTGAAATGTATTCCTTTCTGATCTCCTTCTCGAGAGCTTGATCTCTGATGAAGTGATGTCTGAACTCAATATTCTTCGTGCTGGAGAGAAAAACTGGATTATATCTAATTGCAATTGTGCTAGTGTTGTCACAAAATATTGGTGAATCCTCTGCGATGACACCATAATCTGTCAGTTGTTGCTGAATCCATAGCAGTTGTAGCAGCTTCTAGCAGCTAGATATTCTGCTTCAGTTGTGGAAACTGTTATGGATGTTGATTCTTGCTGAACCAAGAAATCAGTCTATCTCCCACATCCACTAGTTTTTTTTCTATCAACTTTACATCCTGCATAATCTGCATCTGAATAGCCAACTATATTGAAAGATGAGTCTCTAGCATACCATAAGCCCACATTTTGTGTACATTTAAGATATTTCAATATATGTTTGGTAGCTGAAAAATGCGATTGTTTAATATTTTCTTGAAATCTAGCACACATGCAGACATCAAACACAATATCAGGACGGACATAAGTAAGGTAAATTAAAGAACCTATTAAACCTCTAAAAATTGACATCTCAACTATTATTCCCCCTTCATCTTTATCTGATTTAATTGATGAGCTCATGGGAGTATTTGCAGATGAACATGTTTCCATGCCAAACTTCTTAAGCAGTTCCTTCATGTATTTGGTTTGACTGATAAAAATGTATCAGTTTCTAATTGCTTAACTTGCAGACTAAGAAAGAATGTCAGTTCACCCATCATACTCATCTTTATTTTGCATCAACTTAGCAAATTTCTCTCATAATTTGGGGATAGTTGACCCAAAAATAATGTCATCAACATAAATTTGTACATGTAAAGTATGATATTTCTTAGTAAATTTGAACAGTGTTTTATCAACTTTTCCAACAGTAAAATCATGATCAGTTAATAATTGTGATAATGTCTCATACCAAGCTCGGGGAGCTTGTTTGAGGCCATACAATGCTTTGTTGAGATGATAAACATGACCATATAATGAGTGATTTACAAAACATGGTGGTTATTCAACATAAACTTATTCATGTATCTGACAATTTAGGAATATACTTTTGACATCCATCAGGTAGACTTTGAAGTTCTTGAAAGAGACGTAGGCTTGAAATATTCGTATTGCTTCAAGTTGAGCAGCTGGTGCGTAAGTTTTATCATAATCAATTCCTTCCTCTTGTCTGTATCCTTGTGCAACCAACCTAGATTTGTTGCCCACAACTGAACCATCTTCGTTCAGTTTGTTTCTATAAACCCATTTTGTACCTATAATTGATTTTGAAAGAGGTCTTGGAACTAATTTCCAGACATTGTTATGGGTAAACTGATTTAGCTCCTCTTGCATAGCATTTATTCAGCTTGGATCAACTAGAGCTTCATCGGTTTTCTTTGGTTCAAATTTAGAAACAAATGTAGAGTATACAAATAAATTGAACTTTTGATTTCTAGTTCTTACCAGATCAAATGGATTACCTATCACCAAGCCTTGTGGGTGTGATTTACTCCATTTGTAGTTGAAATGGTTGGATCAATTTGTGTCACTGTTTCAATTTGTAAGTGAACATTTCTTTCAGTTTCAGTTGCGGCAATTTCAGTTGGTATTTGAATATCATCATGTTGTTTTACCAACTGATTGTTAGGAACAGCTTCCTGTTAAACTTTTTGATCCACCGCTTCAGGTTATGGTGTTTGAAGGATGTTTCGATTGATGTGAACTTCTTCTTCACTATCATCCTCCAAGCTAATTTCTGTTAAGCGATCAGTGAGCTCAACTGGATCAGTTAGAGTAGATTCATCAAATACAACATGAATTGATTCTTTTACATTTAAAGTACGCTTATTAAACACTCTGTAATCCTTGTTGACTGATGAATATCCATGAAAAAATCCTTCATCTGATTTAGCATCAAATGTTGTTAAATGATTTTTACCTTTATTATGAACAAAGCATTTGCAACCAAATATTTTGAAATAAGATACCATACTTTTCTTTCTATGACAGATCTCATATGGCGTTTTTAAATGATTTTTATTAATCATTATTTGTTCTGAGTATAACATGTAGTGTTTACAGCTTCTGCCCAAAATCTATGAGATATACCAGAATCAGCAAGCATTGTTCTAGTTGCTTCTTTAAGAGTTCAATTTTTTCTTTCAGCTACACCATTTTTCTGAGGTGTTCTAGCTGCTGAGAACTCATGCTTAATTCCAATATTTCTAAAAATTGGGAAAGATTTTGATTGAAAAATTCAGTCACTCGATCAGACCTTATTCTGTCAATTCCAACTGATTTTTCATTTAAAAGTCTTTTGAAAAGCTTAATCAGTTGTACAGCATTTTGGTCTTTTTATTTGAGAAAAACTCGACAATTGCCAGGGTGTATTTCATTCCCCCTAAACTCATGATTGATATAGGACCAAACAGATCCATATGAATCAGTTCTAAGCATCTGGAGGAAGATTTACTTCCCTTATTTTTAAAAGAAGATCTTACTTGTTTATCAAACTGACATTCTAAAAAAAATTTCTCTTTTGAAATATCAATCTTAAATTAGCAATGGATTTGAAATTCAAGTGGTTCAACTTTTTATGCCATAACTAGTTCTTAAATGAATTGGAAGCTACAAAACAAATTGGTTCATTTGGTTGAATAGTCCAACTTACTTTGTAAGTATTACCACATCGATTTTCTATCATGATTATATTTTCAGTTGAGTTCTTGACTGTGTAGGTGTGCTTGTAGAACTCAACCGAAAAATTATTATCACGCAACTGACTAATGCTAATCAAGTTGTATTTTAAATTATCAAACATCATCAATAATAATCTTACCATGGATAAGCTTACCCTTACCCATAGTTTTACCTTTTGAGTCATCTCCAAATATGATTTTTAGACCAGAATATTTGACCAGTTGTGATAACAAATCATCATCCCCTGTCATGTGTCTTGAGCATCCACTGTCAGGTACAAAATTGAATCTTTTGTTGATGATGCAATAACACACAACGAATAACTTTGGTACCCACATCTATTTAGGTCCTAAACTGATTAGTCCTTTAGGAGCCTAGACTTGGACCAATCTAACAGACTTTCCAGTTGTTGTGTTCCATATAGTTTTTCTCGGCTTGTGTGCGCTTGATGTGTTGTGTGCAGATTAAACAACATGAGTTTTAACCTTGTTCAACTGGTTGTTCATCCGATATCTTTTCTGAACAGGCTTACTATTATAATAATTGAAATAGCCACTCTTAGAGTTCTGGTTTTTATAGCTGAACCGTTTTGGTGACCAGCTTAGCGAATCATTTAAACTCATAGGGTTGTATTCGATTCCATACTTCTTAGCCTTGTTCTTCTTTTCAATTCGTTGCTCAACTGGTTTACTTGCTTCTGAAAGTTCATGTACCATAGTTGATTTTTCAAAGTGAATATACTGCCTTTTGCACATATTCAGTTTTGGCTTAGTATCATTGGTAGAAGATTCATCTTTACTGTTAAAGCCTAAACCAATTTTATCAGTAACTAATTTATATAAGTCTTGTATTTCAGTCAATGCGACTAATGACTTATTCCAAGGTTGAATCAAATCAGTTTGTCTTGAATTTTCATGTTTTAACTACTGAATCAAATATTGGTTCTCACTCATTTCAGCTTTCAGCTCATCAATCTCCCTTTTAAGACTCAACAATTCAACTGATTTATCAGTTTCAGTTTTATTGTCATGAGGATCAGTTTTATTTGCTTTGGCCTTCTCAAATGAGAGAGAAATCTTGTGATACTAATTGACCATGTCGTTTAACGTGGAAATAAGTTTTTCCCGTGTGAAGTCAGTTGAACTGAAATCAAATACCTGCTCACAATTTGATTCCAGTTTTGTATCATCAGCCATCAGGCACTTTACTTGTTCTTCATCACTGGAGCTGCTCGAGCTCTCAGATTCTGATTCATCACTATCAGTTTCTGCCCACTTTGATTTGATTTCTTCATCTAAGAGGACTAGCTTCTTTTTGAATGATCTCTTATCATTCTTAGCTCTCCTCCCATTTTCAAACGACTTTTTTCCCTTATCATCTGAATGTCGACTACCCTTCTTTGGCTTAGGATAGTCAGCAATGAAGTGTCCAGTTTTGTCACAGTTGTAGCAAGCATTTGGTTCTTCCTTGGATATGTTCTTGTTAGATTGTCTTTGGAATGAACTTTGGTTCTTTCCCATGAATCTCCCAAACTTCTTGATTACAATGACATGGAATCATTGCTCAGTTGTTCTATAAATTTTCAACTGAACTAGTTGATTCAAGTTTCATTGCACTGAGGGCCGTTGTGACTTGTGGAGTTGATGGTTTTCCCTCTCTTGTCTGTAGTTCACACTCGTAGGCTTTGAGATCAGCAAATAAATCGTGTAGTTCTACCTTGTTCAGGTCTTTGGATTCTCTCATTACCATTGTCTTAACATCCATCTTTGGGAAGACCATGAATAACTTTCAATGCAATTTCCTTATTTGTACACTCCCCCAAGTGTGTTCAGTTCATTGATGATGTTGTTAACTAGTTCATCTAACTCATTCATTGACTCTCCAGTCTTCATCTCGATATTGTCAAACTTTTGTGCAGCAACTAAAAGTTTGTTTTCTTGTTTTGCTCATTGCCTTCACACAACTGAATTAACTTTTCTCATATCTCTTTGGTTGTTTTGCACATCTTAATTTTGCTAAATGTGATTTTATCCAGTGTTTTGTATAGATTTTCCTTCTCTACATTGTCCAAATTTGCTTTTCTCTTGTCTTCAGTTGTTCATTCCTCACGTGGTTTTTAAACGCGTCAGGTACTCCATCAGTTATATCAATAGTTGTATTAGCTTTCATTATCTTCATGGATCCGTTAACGTACCACATATCGTCATCTTGTGCAGCTAAGTGAGCCTGCATTATTATTTTCCAATCGTCAAATTATTCTCTTGAGAACATAAGGATTTGTTAAAAGAAGGCATGGTCATCATGCGTATGAATAGAAAGTATTCATAAACAAGATTGAAAACTGCTCTAACACCAATTGTAGGATCAAGCACTTGCCGCTTTACCAAAAGCTATAGCTTCTGATAATGGTGCAACTCAAATCCTTTAAATCGCACAGCAGCTCATGCACCACGGTTCGATTGCTCTACCAAGAAGGGACAATTATTGCACCCAACAATCTCCCCTGCAATAATTTCACTCTTTGCAATCAATGGGAATCGAACTAGTGACATTGGCTCTGATACCACTTGTTAGGATCGATTTGAAGGGTCTAAGTGTTTAGAAAGAGGGTTGAATAAAGAATTTGAGATTTTGACTCTTTTTCGAAATAATGAATCAGTTTAGTGACAAACCGATTCCAATAATCTTGTTGTCGATATCAGTCAATTAGCTAGTTTAAGTGTGGAAATAAACTAACTGATGGATTCAATATTTAAACAATAACTGAAATGATGAACACGGAGATTTTATGGATGTTCAGAGACTTCAACTGCTCCTACGTCACCCCTTCTATCAAAAGGAAAAGTTTTTTTACTAAAAGTCTTTTATTAATTACAGAAGTTGTAATAACACACTTCAGTTTGGACTTAAACACTGCCGAACTGAAACTCTTAGTTCATTTACAATTTATTAGGGTACAACTGATTTTCTTTCTTAGCACAACCGATCTTAGAAGATCGAATGCAACATTGTAAGGTGATAGTACTTTAACTCAGATGATAGCATGAAAGTTGTGAATGTTTTTGTGAAGTGTGAGCTTTTTTGTGTGAATATCTTAATTGATCGTGTATAACTGAATTCAAAAATTAATCAAAGTAATGATCCAAAATCCTTTTCTCAACTGAACACCTCGGTTATTTATAGGCTTTGCTTTCAGTGGTAACATTGAATGCATTAATTAATACTTTTCCGTCGATTTGTCCTTTCTGAATATGTCAACGTTCTTCTGACAATAGTACACTGTGGAGTATGCTATTGCAGCGCTCCTTCTGTTAGTCGTAGTCTGACGCATACGATTTGTTGGTTGGTAGCTACGCTTTAACTGATGAGATGTAAAACTAATTATCAGTTGACTATATAGCCGATCAATTGAACTAAATGTATGACTGATCCGTTCCAACTGATAGTTCAGTTATCCTTACAGATTCTGTTAGCTTTCATCATTTCGATTAGCTCCGATTATTTAACTCATTAATTATCAGTTCGAGCAACTTCAGTTTAGGTAGTTTCAATTCGAATTATTTCAGTTGAGTCGATCAGTTCTGCAACCTTCAAAAACTATATTTGTCAAACTCTGAAACTTTGATTCTAACACATATGTCAAAATATCGAATTTCCTCATGCATTTTGGAACAACACTTGAATAAAGCATTAGATCTGACATCTATCATGCATGATAAAACGAAAACATGTATTATGGTGGGAAATATAAAAAATGAAGTTTTCGAGCTTGTCTTTACTATGAAAAGCTCGAAAAACAACGTAAAGGATGTGAGAGACAGACACCGGATGGACTGGACAATGTTTCTTATGAAAATCTTTGAGAAAACCAATCAAAAAGCTACTGTTGTACGTGAAGGTGGTAACTACAAAGAGTGGGGAGGAGATGGCTAGGGTTGGCGTGAAAGTGAAACAGAAAATAAAAGAATATTGGGTCTAGGTTTAGCAATAATAAGGTTCAATAATCAAGGCCCGAAACTCTACTAACACAGGCACATTAGGCCCAATACACGTACGAAAAATATTTCATTTTGGAACATTTTAAAAAATATTCCCCGAACTCTAAAAAAGTCCTCAATTTTTCAAAAAATTGACTGTTGGTTTAAAATATAGCTTGACGTGTAAAAATATCCAAAAAATACTCATTCTCGTTAATTCATATTAATGCAATATTTATTAAATAACTAAAAATAATTATTACATAAAAACATTTTTCTTAACTGCCCCGATCTCTGTTCTTCGTTCGAGCATCGAATGCTGCCAAAAGCCATATTTTATGCAATTAAGTAAACCATGTCATATATTAATAAAAATCATGCCATAATCATGATTAAATGTATTTAAGCATTTTTAATTATACCCTAGATTTGCATGCAGTTAGGTCACGTCGCTTGAATTTCTAGACCTTACTAGCCCAATTAGTATCATTACTTTAAGAATCTAGGGACTTAATCCTGGAGTAAGACATTCTGTGAGTGACGGTACTTGGGCATGGGCAATAGCTCATGCTGGATCATCCTAACGACCCATGACCAGTACTGGTGGATGGATATGGGCTGAGACCCATGTTGGTTCAGCCTAGTGGCCCATGATCGTTACAGATATAACAGTTATACAAGAAAGATTATATCTTTAACGTCCGAAAAACCAAACCTACGTAAATCACATGCATGCAAAATTATTTTAATTGTTTAATTGTTTTATTTAATTTCTTTTAAATGCTTGCATGATATTTATTATATGATTAAAGGTATGATTGCATTATTAAATGATTATATGACAAGATTACATGAAATTAAGGATTTTTTACCCGAATATTCGATAATAGGCATGAAAAAGAAGACCGAGGACGACCAAGAGAAGAATATGTATTTTTCTTTAAATATGTGCAAGGCTTCCTAATTTGATTTAAAATGATTTAATTTTCCTGAAAATGCAGGAGTTCGAATTATTTTATGAGTCGAGCTCGATTTTTCCATGGAAGCTAGTTTTGGGCAAACAAGTAGTTTTAAAAGATCAAAAATATTTTTTTTGGGAAACTAATTTTATAAAATTTTATGTTTTAATTAAATAAGTGTTATTGGACCACATTTAATTAATTTAAGTAGGCCCAATTTCCCTTGAGCTTGCCAGCCCAAAACCAAAGCCCATTAGTATGTTGTTTAATCTAAAATAAGTGACCTAGACTTTCAAAACACCACAATTGATCCTTGTATCAGCCAAAAATTCACCACAAGCACACACACAATTTCTAGGTTTTGGAGGAAAGAAAATGCTTGTGTTCTTCGTCGTCCGCTCCTCCAACGTCGCACCCTCGCCAGCGATCGTATATTCGAGCGTTATTAACGCAAACGCACGTTTTCTAAACCCTTTTAAAGAACATACAAATCATACTATGTGTGTTAAGTGATTTTGCATGAAAAATATTAATGTAAGATTATTTAACGGTAGGTTATCTATTTTTTGAAGTTTTAATGATTTTACGCTTGTTTTGAAAATGTTTTTGAATCCAACGAGTACACTTCCAATAAATGAATAAATATGATTGAAACATGAACAAAACATGATAAAAAGTGAAGATAAAACAAGCTGGAACGGCAGAGAGAAAATCAGTAAGGGGTCGTGAGGTTTTGCATGGGTTGTTGAAGGTTCAAGGGCTCGATTGCTTTGCATGGGGCTTGGAGGGTCAGACTGGGATGGCTGGTGCTCAAGGAGTGTCTTGGTTGAGGGCTTGGTAGAGTCCTAGGGGGCTAGGACTCGTGCAGCAGGGCTATGGAAGAGTCCTCGCTACATAGGACTCTTCCCGAAGGTGTTTCTAGGTTTCGCCGAGAGTTTCAGTGGGTGTCTCGGTTTTGGGCTTGGCTAGGTGGTCCATCAAGGTCCTAGAGTTATGGGCAGGGGTCGGGCCAGGGGCTGGAGCAGCTGAGCTCGCTGCTGGCTCGAGCAAAATGAGGGAACCGCGAGAGAGCAAAAGAGGCACGCGGCTGTTGTCTTTTTCAGATGGTTCGTTGCTTGCGTTCAGTGGTTGGGCTGGTCTGAGACGAGGCTGGGCGTGGTCCAAGGTCCGCGAGGGTCATGAGGGTTCAAGTGGTTAAGGGCTGGAAGAGTCCTAGACCAGATAGGATTCCTAATACTTCTAGGAGTATCACGCACACACATGCAAAATTTGGTCACGGTTCCATGAGAGAGTGAGCGAACTAGGGCGGGGTTCTATTGGCTGAGATTGGTCAGTAGGGTCCCTAGATGGGTTGGCTTGGGTTTGTCTCTAGGTGGCTTGACCATGGCTTGATTATTTTGGGAGTTGGCTCGGTGTGTTCGAATATTGGTCAATTTTGAGATTTAAATAAGAAAATTTTGAACCATGGGTCCATGGGTGTGGTTCATTGCTCGGAATGGTAGAATTGGTAATAAAAATGTTATTTTTAAAATTTGAGATCAAAATATGGAGTTTTGGATTTATCCGGGATTTAATCGGCTCGCGAAATGTTAATTAAAGAATTAATTGAAAATTAATTAAAACGCCTAGTTTTAAGCAGAATAAAATTATGAAAAAGTATATTTAAGCTTAAATAATTATTTGGGATAAGTCCATCTCATTAAAAGCAAGAAAAAGATAAATTCGAGAATTTTTACGTCTAGGGGCAAAACGGTAATTTTATGCTTAGGTAAATACGTAAAAGCTTTGCAGCGTCCCAAAGAATCAGAACGCATGTTAAATGATATTTTATGATTTAATATGATGATTTTGATGAAAATATGATATTTTATTATTTATGATAAATCTGTGCAATTTTTACTGTCAAAAATGTTATTTTTGTAAAGTTATGCTATTTTATGATTTTTTAAAAAAAGAGAAAAATATTTCTTGGAATTTGAATTGACTGTGACAAAGAGGATAGGTGGGGGATCTGTTTTAAGAAGGAACGGTGAACTTACCATTTGTGGGGGATCCGTTTTAAGAAAGAACGATGAACTTACAATTTTATTTATGGGGATGTCATGAGGGAAAGCCCCGGAGGGAGCCCGTTTACGAGAAAAGACCCCAGAGGGATCCCGACGATCGTATTTCCATGGCGGTGCCTAGTGCCCGTCTCCATGGGCCATGTGGAGCTGAAGACTAATTAGTCGACCGGAGAATAAAATTTAGTCTCTCAAGCATCAAACTTCAAACAAAATGATATATGATTGAAAGTTTTACGATAAAAATGATTTATGATATATGATGTTTAAAGATATTTTAAAATGATTTATTTATGTTAAAAAGTTATTTTTTAAAAGATTTTACTATTTATGATATAATTATGTTTAAAATGATTTTAAATGGTTTAATTAGGTTTAAAAGCTATTTTAAATAAAAATATGATTTTTAAATGCATGTGAATGTATATATATTATTTGTTATCCATGTTTAGAATGTTCTGAGTCTTTAGACTCACTATATTTGTATAATGTAGGATTTGATGATTTATAGGAGACGCTGACGATTGTGTAAATCGAGTGCAGCAGTACACACCCGAGGGCCTTTTTGTTTTCGCACTAGCTAGAATGATTTATGATTTAAGGATTTATGTTAATGATTTTTATTAGAGATAATTTTAATGCTTTATTTTATTATTAGTTGATCTTTTTAAAGCTCGATTTAGGAGTTTTAGTTAGTCGATGATTTAGGATTTATATTATGCACTTGAGATTTTATATGTTAATTTATTATTGATTGTTAGAAATGCTAAGTTATTTATTTTAGAATTTTCAAGTTATGATTTATGATTGGTAAAAAAAATTGAGATTTTTTCAATCTCCGCTTAAAAATCTTGAATAGTTTGGTGTAAGGTCTAAATATGCGTTGACGTAATCCAACTACATACAAATCAAGGGAAAAGATACAATGCTTAATTAAATTATTTTAATTGCATCAAATGTATGTCTAAAAGCATGTTTTTATGTTTTAGTAGATAGTTTATCTGATTGCTTAATATAGGGCTTTTAGCATTTTTTCGATGTTCGATCAAGAAACGAAGACCAGGGACTGGTTAAGGAAATTTTTTTATTAACTAATTATTTTTAATTATTTAATATATGATGTAATTATTATATGATTTTTGAAAATTGGGTATTTAACGATATTTTACATGTCGAGTTATATTTTAAACCGGTAATTGATTTTGTCAAAATTAAGGAGTTTTTGATGGATCGGGTAATATTTTTGAAAACTTATCAAAACAAAATATTTTGCATACATGTTATTGGGCTTGATTGCCTATTATAGTAGGATTTTTGGCCAAGATCACTACCTTTTTTATATTTTTAAGTTTAGGCCTAATATCTCATCGTTATTTTCATTATTTTTCACTCAAAAACCCTAGTCCCTCCCCACCCCTCTCACGGCTGCACACAATCACGCACTCAGAGTTTGGTGGCCAATTTTTCAAGGGAATTTTTAAGGAATGTTGTCCCGTCGCTCCGTTGTTCGTCTCTCGTATCGTTATGTGAATTTTTGAGTGTTTAGACGCAAAGGCACGCCCTATGCCTTCGCTCTCTCATCATTCACATCAATATATGTTTATATGTTTGTTTGTGAATGAAAAAGGACCCATCTACATATATATTAATATAGGGATCAAATTTACATTGAAAAAATTTCATTTTTCTTTTATGCATCTCACGTTTTTGGCATGTATTGAAGGGGCTGCTAGGTCTCGTTGGTTAAAGATCATTTTATAGCACATTTGAAGGTGTTTTAGTGCTGGAATCGAATCTCGAACAACAGGTATTGTAGAGGGCCGACCGCGATCTCGTGGTTTGAAGGAGTTATGTGATCGATCGGGTTCGGTGAGGGTGATGGATATGTACGAGTCAGACCAGGCCATAGTGCAAATCTTGGTGGGTCTGAGTCATGGGCCAGGATGCCTCAAGCATGGCTGGTCGAAGCTTACTGACAGATCATGACGCTAGAAAGGAAGGGGGTCGGTTGGAGCATTTTCGATCACACGATGCATGCCCTCGTACATGAGGCTGTAGTCAGGGGCTAGGTCGGTCCACGAGGGTTCAGTCAAGTCCTAGGTATTGGGCTAGGGTCAAAATTTGGGCTAGGGTCAAGTCCTAGGTATTGGGCTAGGGTTCGGTCTCAATGGTATTGGGCTAGGGTCAAAATTTAAGGCTGAAGCAATGCTAGGGTTTTTGGCTCTTTAAGTGCAGAATTTTCCAGCAGGGTTTCTGAAACGTCTACTACTCGTTTTCTTAAAAAGTACCAGAATTTTTTTTATATCCTTCTACTAATCGGCCGAAATACATATATATATATATATTTATAAAATATTATTGACACCTTTTCTAAAATAAAACAACAAATTAACATTTAAAAATCAAAGGAAATAGTTTGAATCATAAAATCGTCAGTCATTTACCAAACCTCAAAACAATATTTGAAAAGTATAGCCCATACTATCAACCTCTCAAAAACTTCTCAAAGAATAAGTAAATAGTCGTAAAATATTTAACATAAATCATAAACATAATTGCGGAAAACTAGATGCGATGGTCCTCGGGTTATGTGCAACTTCAGTCCAGTCAGATCATCCATCAAGACCTCCGCTAAATCAACATCAAACTCACCTTCATCGATAACAACTAGTGAGTCTAAAGACTCAACACTCCATAATCATAATAAAAACATAATACGTATACAGATCACATGCAATAGTGAAAATACTTTTAGGTAAATTAATATTTTCATGAAGATGCATCAACTTAAACATAAACATTTTCATATCAATAAATTCATATTCATATTCATATTCATCATCAACATATTCATATTCATGTTCGTTGAATTCAGATCAATGATTGTGACTTTCATATTCGTATTCGTATTGGGCGATGGATCCATCTAATGAGAGATAAATGAGTTGCAACATATAACTTAAAAATTACATAGATCTTCAACATCTTTCTTTTTTATTTTCTTTTTTTTTTCCCAGGAAATATCATTTTTTTTTTCAAAATAAGAACTCAAGATCTAAATAATAGATAGCCTCTCTGATGATCAATAAAGGCTCGCAAGCTGTTTTCTCAATCCTCTCCACTCACTCACAAAATATGTGTGAGTTTAAAAATTTTTTAGGCACTCCTATCAGGTATATCTTGGGCCATAAACTTTAATAACTGATTTTATCACAATGGTTAATCATTCAAAAAGATTTCATAAATCATATTTTTATAGTGATCAAAATATTAAAATTGACTTTTTTTTCTAATAAAAATTTAAACATCCTTAGATAGATTATTACAATTTCTAATCTAAACCTTTCAAACATGTTATGTATGATATTTTTGCAAAAATTGCTAAGATACAAACATTAAACATGTTTTTTTTTTAAATAATTTTTTTAATTTTTTTTTAAGTTAGTTCTCCCCCCAATTAGAATATGACATTGTCCCTAATGTCAAAATAACTATTAATAAAGAGTATATAATGAAAGAGATATCACCTTGAATTTTATTGAAGATAACAAACTGAAACAAACGTAACCCAATCCACGATTATAGAATCAATTATCCAACTTTCTTTTCTTAGTGCTTAATTGCAACCAATTGATATTTTTTTATCATCGGATCAGGCTTATGAACAAAAGCTTCCAAATTATCAATTAATTGGTCGGCAGTCGAAGCACAGATGAGCCTCCGTCGTGAATTTTCTGAAATAAAATTCTGTTCCACAGCTTTATCAAGAAATGTCAACAAACTGTCATAATAATTATTGATATTCAACAATCCCAGAGGTTTATTATGGATATTAAGTTGTGCGCAAGAAACTTTGTGAAAAATTTCTTCTAATGTACCAAAACCACCTGGTAGTGCGATAAAAGCATCAGAATTTTCAATCATTTTGGTGATTCTTTCATACATAGAAGAAAATTTTAATTATTCCCCAATCGTAACACTTGTAATATTTCCTACAGCTAAAGCTGTAGGAATGATACCCAACACCTGACTACCTCCAAGATGAGCAGATGTTGAAACAGATCCCATTAACCCAATATTACCTCCCCCATATATCAAGTGAAATTTTCTCTCAGCCAATATCTTTCCAAGATTATTTGCTGCTTCTACAAATACTTCATTTTTTCCAGGACTCGACCCACAAAATACACAAATATTTTTCAATGTTTGTGCAGAGGATCCCACCATGTTTTTACTTTCTTTTTGGTCTGCGAAAATAGAGAGAAATATGAGAGATTTTATAGGGATAATATGTTATCATGACAAAACTATGGGTCATAGCTGTAAACAGAATAAATAGTAAAAATAATAATGACCCACGTGCATATAAACAGTAGTGTGATTGTGGCTCACAATTTTCATTTGGTTTTACGTCCAGAAATGGCTTCAACTCCTTTTATGAGTCGAGAAAATGCTTCTCATCCAATTTTCTTATAAATTTGCAAACTTGGTCTTTTTTAGTTGGATTCCCAAGACTATGAGGCTCATCTTGAATTGTTTCCATAAACGGAGAAGTTCAATATGCACGTGTTCACTAGAATGTGTCTCAAGAGTCAATAAGATGTTATCTAAAGACTCCTTACTCAGCCCTTTCTTATTAAAACCGATTTTATCTTCTCTGTTATTGGAAACATATCCCAAAGATCTGCATCGTTTGTCACAAGTCCATCTTGTACACTTATGACAAACCCCTAACCTTTTGGCCCTTCGTTTTTTCGTATAAGTGATTTTTCCTAATCCAGGCAAATACCGAATGAGCAATGATTGTGGAACTTCTCCTCCTAATCGGACCTTAGCTTCTATTACAAGACGGATATCTTCTGGAAGTCTTTCAATCTTTCACACCTACCTGCATAAATTTTTCTTAGAACATTTTCAGAAACAGAGGGAAAATATTTACAAATTTTTGAGAGATTTTCATCCATTTTGAAAAGAAAAAAATGTTTTTTTTATTATTTTTGTATCAGCAAGTGGGAAACTGATTTAACCGACTATAAGAGACACGGAGTACCGTTATCCGCCATTTAACCGGGAAAATAAAAATATTAAGGAAACCTGAAATAAAAACAAACAAAATTAAATGCAACATAAAAATTTAAGGATCAGAAAGGGAAATAAACTCTTCTTGAAAGATTTCATTTTCTAAAAATGGTTTAAGCCTTTGTCCATTTACTTTAAAAACATCACCATTTTTAGGATTTTCAATATCCACAGCTATATAAGGATACACATGCTTTACAACATATGGGCCTGTCCATCTTGATCATAATTTTCCTGGGAATATTTGAAGTCGAGAATTATAAAGCAAAACTTTTTTACCTATCTCAAAAGATTTTCTAAGAATTGTTTTATCATGAAATGATTTGATTTTTGCTTAATAAATCCTTGAATTCTCATACGCATCATTTCTGAGTTCAGCAAGTTCATTAAGTTGCAATTTGCGCAATTTGTTGCAATCATCCATGCTTGAATTAAAAGTTTTGATAGTCTAAAAAGCTTTATGTTCCAATTCCACAGGCAAATGACAATGTTTTCCGTAAACCAACCTATAGGAAGACATATTCAATGATGTTTTAAAAGCTGTTCGATATGCCCAAAGTGCATCATTAAGTCGCGGAGACCAATCTTTTCTATTTGAGTTAACAGTTTTTTCCAAAATTTTCTTTATCTCCCTATTAGCTAATTCAACTTGTCCATTTGTTTGAGGATGATAAAGAGTAGTTACTTTGTGAGTAATACCATATTTTTTCATTAATGAAGCAAATTATTTATTAACAAAGTGAGTTCCCCCATCACTTATCATGGCTCGAGAAATTCTAAATCTACTAAAAATATTTTCTTTCAAAAATTTGATGACGATTTTATGATTATTTGTTCGACATGGAATTGCCTCAATCCATTTGGAAACATAATCAACTGCAACTAAAATCTACAAGTATCCAAACGATGGTGGAAAAGGTCCCATAAAATCAATTCCCCAACAGTAAAAGATTTCAATTTCAATTATAGGATTCAAAGGCATCATGTTTCTTTTTGAAATCGCACCCAATTTTTGACAATTTTCACAAATCTTGCAGATTTCGTGGGTGTCTTTAAACAAAGTGGGCCAATAAAATCCACACTGCAAGATTTTTGCAGCCGTTTTCTTTGAAAAAAAATGTCCTCCGCATGCTTCTGAATGACCAAATTTAATGACACTACTTACCTTATTGTCGGGTATGCAACGTCGAAAAATTTTATTTGGACAATACTTGAACAGATACGGATCATCCCAATAAAATTTTTTTACCTCATTCAAAAATTTTCTTTTATCTTGGGAACTCTATTGCGGTGGCATTTTTCCTGTCACAAGAAAATCAACTATGTTAGCAAACCAAGGTGTAGTAGTAACTGAAAATAGATGCTCATCAGGAAAATTATCGTTAATTAGTGTCATTTCACAAGATGATCATGTTACTAATCTCGATAAATGATCGGCTACGACATTCTCGGTTCTTTTTTTATCTTTGATCACAATGTCAAATTCTTGGAGCAACAAAATCCATCGTATCAGTCGTGGCTTTGCATCATGTTTGGTCAACAAATATCTAATAGCATAATGATCAGTAAACACAATAGTCGTTGATCTAATCAAATAAAAACGAAATTTATCTAATGCAAATATTACACAAAGTAATTCTTTTTCAGTTGTGGAGTAATTCATTTGAGCATTGTTTAAAGTTCTACTTGCATAATATATCACGTAAGGCTTACCGTTTCTTCTTTGACCCAGTACTGCACAGACTGCATAATCACTCGCGTCGCACATGATTTCAAATTGTAAAGACCAATCGGGAGGCTGCATGATAGGAGCAGATGTTAAATGTCGAACGATTTTATCAAAAGCATTTTGACATTTTTGAGTCCACTCAAATGCAGTGTCTTTTGTTAAGAGGTTACAAATGGGTTTAGAGATTGAACTAAAGTCCTTTATAAACCTCTTATAAAATCCAGCATGTCCCAAAAAATGAGCGAATTTCTTTAATGATTTATGGAGGGGGTAAATTGGCAATGACATGAACTTTGGCTTTATCAACTTCAATTCCATGAGATGACACGACATATCCCAAAACAATCCCAGAAGTAATCATGTAATGACATATTTCCCAATTTAAAATAAGATCTTTTTCCTCGCATCTTTTTAAAATTTTTTCCAAATTTTCAAGACAATTATCAAATGTATTCCTAAAAACAGTTAAATCATCCATGAAAATCTCCAAACAATTTTCAACCATGTCGCTAAAAATGCTTAGCATACATCTTGGAAATGTTGCTGGGGCATTGCATAATCCAACTGGCATCCTTCTAACTGCAAATGTTCAAAAAGGACATGTGAATGTAGTTTTATCTTGATCTTCGAGTGCAATGGGAATTTGATAATAACCTTAATATCCATAAAGAAAATAGTAGTATGGATGACCTGCTACTCTTTCTAAAATTTGATCAAAAAATGGTAATGGAAAATGATCTTTTCTAGTGGCGTCATTTAATTTTCTATAATCAATACATATCTGCCAACTAGATGAGACTCGACTTGTTAACAATTCACCTTTTTCATTTTTTATCACTGTGATGCCAGATTTTTTTGGAACTACCTTTCTTGGGCTTACCCACTTACTATCAGAAATATGGTAGATAATCTGAATATCAAGTAGTTTGAGAACCTCAGTTTTCACAACATCTTTCATGTGTGGATTTAATCTCCTTTGTGGTTGTTGAGATGTTTTTGCATTTTCTTCTAAGTAAATTTTGTAAGTGCAAATTAGTGGATTAATTCCCTTAAGATCTTTTAGTATCCAACCAATTACATTTTTATGTCTTTTAAGCATATCAACTAATTTACCTTCTTGATCAATTGCTAGTTTGGAAGAAATTACCACCGAATATGTTTCATCTTCTTCAAGAAATGCATACTTCAATTCTTCTGGCAAGGGTTTTAACTCCAATATGGGTGGTTCGTCTTTGTTATCATATTTTGCCTCAAATTCCTTCTCTGATCCTGGTAACGAGTGTATTTTCTTTAACAGTTTCAATTGAACAAATATCTAATTGATCAAGAGTACTCCCTTCTTGAATGTTTTCTTCCACAAAAGTTTCAATAAGATTTGCATCTTCACATTCATCTCCTTTGTCATGGGGTTGCTTACAAAGATTAAAAACATTAAGCTCCAAGGTCATGTTACCAAATGACAACTTCATTATTCCATTCCTGCAATTTATAAGAGCCTTAGAAGTTGCTAAAAATGGACGACCCAGAATTACAGGAATTGCATTACAAGCTTCGATAGGTTGTGTATCTAAAACTATGAAATCGACATGATATACAAAGTTATAAACTTGGACCAACACGTCTTCTACCATACCTCTTGGCACTTAAACAGATCTATCGGCAAGTAAAAGTCTTACCGAACTAGATTTTAACTCGCCTAGATTAAGTTCTTGATAAATTGAATATGGAAGTAAATTCACAATAGCTCCAAGATCAAGCAAGGCTTTCTTAATCTTTCGTTCTCCAATAATACATGAAATAGTAGGACAACCAGGGTCTTTGTATTTCAAATTATTATTATTTTGAATGATTGTACTTACTTGTTCGGCTAAAAATGCTCTCTTTTTGACATTCAATTTTCTTTTCACAGTGCACAAGTCTTTCAAAAATTTGGCATATGATGGTACCTGTTTTATTGCATCTAATAAAGGAATATTAACTTTTACTTGTTTAAAAATATCATATATATCAGAATTCAAATTTGAATTTTTTGTATTTTTCAATGCATGAGGGAATGGTGGTGACACTGTCTGTTGAACCTCCTCTTCGCAAGTTATGGGTTCCACTTCCTTACCCTTTGGAGTTGATTTATCATCATCTTCACAAGGTTCAAGAATGGATTTTTCCACAACCTTACCACTTCGAAGGGTAATAACAGATTTTACCTGATCCATCGGTTGAGTTTCAGAAGTTCCATTTTGTGAATGATGATCCTTGGGATTAGGATGTGGTTGTGAAGGAAATTTACCTTTTTCATGAACATTAAATGTAGATGCAAATTTAGTAAGAGTATCTTTCAAATCTGTCATGGTTTAAGCAGTTTGAGTATTGATAGACTCTTTCTTTGCATAATTTTGAAAATTTTGTTTATTTTGGAAATGTGATTGTGAAAATTGTGCAGCATTATCATTCCTCCAACTAAAATTTGGATGATTTCGCCAACCTGTATTGTAATTTTGAGAAAATGGTTCAAAATTTGGCCTTTTGAAATTGTTCAAAACATTGGCTTGTTCATGGAGACATTCTTTAAAAGAGGGCAAAGTGGGACAATCTTTTGTAGAATGATCACTTTATCACAGATGTGACACGCAATTTCTTGAACAGATTTTAATTGACCAATCTTTTTCAATTCAAGTGCCTCAACTTTTCTTGCCAAAGAGGTAAATCCAGCTTGGAGATAATGTTCATCTTTGAGGGTGTACATACCTCCACCAAATGTGGGAGATTGAATCTTGTTTGATGGTTCAATTGTACCTATAGTGTCCCAATTTTGAGCATTTTCAGCTAATGAATCGAGATACTCAATTGCCTCGTTTGGAGCTTTATATTCAAATGTTCCATTACACATAAATTCAATCATTTGCCTATCTTTAGGTGTTAAGCCTTCAAAAAATCGAGAAACAACTCTCCAAATTTCAAAACCATGATGTGGATAAAGATTAAGCAATTCTTTTTATCTATCCCAACACTGATAAAAAGTTTCTCCTTGTTTTTGAGTGAAAGTGATTATTTGCCTTTTGAAAGAATTTGTTTTATGAGATGGAATTTTTTTTCTAAGAATTGTTGTTGCAATTCATCCCAAGTTCGAATAGATCCCGATCTAAGATTTTGTAGCAAAGTTTTAGCTTTATCTTTTAAAGAAAAAAGAAAAATCTTAAGTCGAATGATGTTCATGCTACAATTTAGATCATTATATGTGTTGCACACTTCTTCAAACTCTCGTAAATGCATGTATAGATTTTCAGAATCTAAGCCATGAAAGTTGGGTAAAAGTTGGATAATACAAGGCTTAAAATTGAAATTAGATGCATCAGGTGAAAATACTAGACATGAAGGTACACTAGTACGTGTATGATTCATGTGATATTTAAGTGTTCTTCGTCTATCATGATCATGTTGAGATTGAATTTCATCTTCATTTTCTTGGATGGGTTCTTCCGCCATGTTTTGTAAAAATAAAAGGTTATTTCGAATGAGTCGACCACTAAGTGTACGTGACCAAATGCTCATGCAAATGCAAATGCAAAAGAATAAAAACACACAAAAGCAATAAAAATTCAAATAAAGAAAAATAAACTATAAACAAAATTATATAGACTTGAAATTAAATTATACTTCCCCGGCAACGGCGCCAAAAACTTGTTGCGACTTTGATTGTTGCACTCCCAAGAGCAGGTTGTCCACAAGTAGTATAATTCGGTGAGTCTGAATATCGTATCCACATGGAAGCTAAGGTAATTACAAGGCCACTACAATGTCTTTTTGTTTTTTTTGTTTTTCTTTTAATGGTTTGAATATTTAATTGGTAATTTTTAATTTAAGTAGTTGAGATTAAAGGATCCACTCTTGGTATTTTAATAAAGTTAACATTAATGAATATTATTGAAATCCACTTAATAAAATGGTTCCAATATATATTAAATAATCATATTTATATTATGTTATATATTATTATCTTATAAGTATATATAATATATACCAAAACTTGTAAATGTTGTCAAGTATTTATTGTGCTATATATGTATTTGTAAGCACTAAATCAAGGTTCCCACTTTAAATGGTTTGTAAGACCAAACAAACATTTAAATGGTACAAAGAAATTAATATTATGAGATTAATAAATAATAAATCAAGACATCCAATTTAAATGGTTGGTAATACCAAACTAACATTTAAATTATAAGGTCCAAAATTAAGACGACGTAATCCAACTGCATGCAAATCTAGGAAATAATGAAAAATGAGTAATTAACTGATTTTAATTGTTATTTGATTATGTGACATACATGCTTACAGGTTAAACGTGATTTTATTATCATCATACATAAAAAGGTATTTTTAAAGGTTATTCGAGTTGCGATCGAGGAACGGAGACCAATGGCTGAAAAATAGAAAATGTTTTTATTTGTTGATTGTTTTTAATTATTCAAATTCAGGGTGATGCTTTTTCTTATTTTTAAAAATAAGGGGTTTTGAGGTGATTTTATACGTCGGGACGTAAATTTTATCGGTGTCGGTTTTTCAATAAAAATACGAGCTTTTTGGCAACCCGGCTAATAAATTCACAAATTTATTTAAAGGAAAACTTTGTTAATATTTTATTTAAATCTTAATTAAACTAATGGGCTTAATTAGGAGGCTTAATAGGCCTAAAGCCTAGTTAATAAATTTATTAGTATTTATTAAGCTAAAACCCTACTCTTTGCAAAGAAAACTCACGCCTCTCTCATTAAAATATTCAGAAACTCTCCCCATTCTAGACAGGGCACACACAAAATTTGGTAGGAGAAATCAAGCAAGGTTTGGAAGATAAGCATCCTAAGGTCTCCTACGTCAAAGTTCCTCGTATCGCCAACGTTTAACCGTGCGTATATAACGCAAAGGCACACCATACATCTCCTTTTCTCATCAATCATATCATATTATTGTTTTAATTATTGTATGCATGAATAACATGATTTATTTTTCAAAAATTTCGGATTATTGCAAGCACTATTGAAAACATGATATTTTGATGCAAATTTTTAAAGGTTTATGAAAAAGGGGGCTGCCATGAACTTAGGTTGGAACCAGTGGTGTCTATACACGAATTAAGACCCTAACGTACGCACCATAATCACCAAAGTCGAAGCAAGAACAAGCAAGGCAAGCAACTCACCAAGAAAGCCGATTTTTTGCTGTCAAAATCTTGGGGTGATCGGGTTCCTTGGTGGGAGGGCAGGGGAGCCACGGCTTGGGGCCAGGTCTCGGTCAGGGGATGGTTGAGTCCGGGAAAGAGTCCTAACCACGTAAGGGTTCGAGTCTAGAAGGCTGGGAGCAAGGACTCCTACCCGAGAAGTTGCACAATTTTGTGCAGACTTCGGGTTTGGAGCGCCGGCTAGGTCCACAAGTCCACAAACATGGAGTCCATGCACAAGAGAACTCTCGGCCAGCTTAGGGGGTGATTGGGGGCTCACGTTTTTGAGTATGGCTTGGGTTTCTTAGTGGTCTAAGGGTCTAGTAGGGTACTTTAGGATGTTGGTCAAGTTTTGGATCAACATGGTTCGGGGGTAACTCGTGAAAATCGAAAGTTGGCTCGGGGTCGAAGTTTAGGTGTCAATTAGGGTTTTTAAACTAAGAAAAAAATGGAAAATGGCTCACGGGGGTCGATTCATGGTTCATAAGGGCTAAAATAATATAAAAAGACTAAATTTAGAATTTAGGAATTTTATATTAAAGTTTGAGATTTTTCGGAATTAAAACACCGTCAAAACAGTTAATTAAGATAAATGAAAAAGTCTAATATTTAAGCTAAATAAAATTAGGGAAAAATTAATTTAAGCTTAAATAATTATTTGGGACATGTTAGAGTCAATGAATTCAAGAAAATGTCAAAAACGAGGAATTTTATGTCCAGGGGTAAAACGGTCTTTTTACACCTAAAAATTAGTAAACGTCATGGCAGTGCCCTAAATGCTGTTTTTATGATATTATGATTATTTTTAAATGTTTATGAAATGTTCATGATTAAATTATGATTTTTAAATGTCTATGGGATATTTATTATTTAAGGAAGACATTTAAAAGACATGTTACATGCTTGGTTTCAAAAAACGAAAATGTTTATGCATGATTTTATAAAGTGATGAGAATGTTAAATGTTGAAGGAAGTGAAGTAATTTTGACTAATTCGTTAATATTGGAGATATCGTGAGGGTGACGGTCCCAGTGGGAGCTCGACGATCGTATTTTCATCATTACGAATATGTGGTAAAGGTATGTGGTAATGGTTTGTGGTAGCGGTAAGAATGGAATATCGTGAGGGGAAAAGGCCCCAGAGGGAGCCCATTTATGAGAAAAGGCCCCAGAGGGAGCCCCGACGATCGTATTCTATTCGAAAGAGGATAGGCCAGAGCCAGTTGACCGGTGAGAGTGTTGCTGGTGTCCCCCGCCTAGTACTGCGGTTTCATGTAGAGGATCCATCGACTTTTTAAGGTTGAGGAAAGTCACAATTAACGATCTGAATTCAACAAAGGAAAAGAAAAAATGATTATGATCATGAAAAATGTTTTATGTCATGTCATGTTGAGAAAAAAAAAGAAAAAGGTTAAGGTTTATGCTATGCATGTCATGAAAAGGTTTATGCTTGAATTTGATGCATCATTATGAAAATGTTTCTATTTAAAATTCATGCATTATATAAAGGAATATGAAAATGTTCATGTTTGAAGTTTATGCATCTTCATGAAAACGATGTTTTAAGTACCAGTATTTTTCACTGTTATATGTTGACTGTATTACGTATTACTTGTTACCAAGATTATGGTGTGTTGAGTCTTTAGACTCACTAGGTGTGATGAATGCAGGTGAGGTTGAGGGAGGGTTTGACGGATGATTTGACTGGACCGAACGCGCACACAACCCGAGCACCAGCGCTTCTATTTTTTTCCGCATTTACGACTTATGACTCATGACTTATGTTAAAGATTTTAAGACTATTTATTTATGCTTTTTGAGAGATTTTTGAGAGGTTTAGTATGAGCTATACTTTTGAAACTTATTGTTTTTTAGGGTTGGTAAAGCAGTTGACGATTTTATTTTATGATTATTGCACTTGATTTTTAAAATGCTAGTTGGTTGAGATTTTATTTTAAAGGGTAAAATATTTTTTAAAAATGTTTTTATGAGGTTTATGTATATGGCCGAAAATTGAGTGTTTATAAAAAAAAAATTTCTAGTATTTTAATGCAATAAAAAGGGCAGATGTTTCAGTTGGTATTAGAGCAAAGGTCCTGTAAAGGGTTGTGCCACCATCAGCGCCGGAAAGATCAGTCGTCAAGCCCCAAGTTGTAAGTTTTTACATGCTTTATATGATTCAATATGATGTTACCGGCATGAATACATGGATATTATGCTTATTGTACATGTTTATGAGCTTTTTGAGTATTTATGCTTTGCATGCTTAAATTTTTAAATGAGTAAGGATATATCGCATGACTAGAAAACTGAGATTTAAATGAATGTTATTACGTTAGAATTTGGAAAATGTTGAGATAAAACGCCTCCTAGACGTGCCCATGTTAATGAGAACCAAGTAGATAACAGCGTGAATCACAAAGGGAACAATCAAGGAAATGCTCCACCACCACCACCACCAGGGGATGCTGCTACTCGTGCTCTTGAGGGGATGGCTCGTCTCTTCGAGCAGCAGATACAGCAGCAGCAGTTACAGCAGATGCAACAACAGCAGTTGCTGCAAGCGCCTAGGCCATAGCACGACATTTATGATTAGTTCCGGAGGCTAGGGCCGAAGGAATTTTCTGGCACCACCGATCCCTTTGCTGCTGAGAGTTAGTTGGATCCGTTCACTTGAGTTGCACTTTCGTTATTTGGATATGGGGGATGCGGATCGAGTGAGGTGTACTAATTATCTATTCAGGGATGACGCTTCTTTATGGTGGGAGGGAGCCGAGCACAGTGTTGATCTTGCTACTATCACTTGGGTTCGTTTCAAGGAAATATTCTATGAAAAATACTTTACTGCCGATGTTAGAGAACGACTGATGAGGGAGTTTATGACCCTCCGCCTGGGGGACGCGACAGTTGCCGAGTTTGTAAAGAAGTTTGATAGGGGTTGCCATTTTGTACCCCTCATTGCTGGGGATTCTACGATGAAGCTTAAGCATTTCATGGATGGCCTTCGACCATCCCTTCGCAACAATGTTATGATGATGTGACCTTTGGATTGTGCTACTGCCATCGCTTACGCTTTCCAGTCTGAACAGGCTTTGAGGGACATCGATTTTGAGAATCAGCGCAAGAGGCAGGAGCATCAGAATAATATCAACCACCGTAACAATAAGCTGTACACGGGGCATCCTAGACCTCAAGGTCCTCAAAAGCCCCAAGGTCAAGCCAAGAAACAAGCACCTCAAAAGCCACAGAATCCTTGAGCACCAAAGTCTGCTAAAAGGCAACCATGCAAGGAGTGTAACCGTCTTCATCTTGGCAAATTTGAATGGGGATCATTTAAATGTTTTTACTGCAAAGAGGCTAGACACAAAGCTATTGATTGCCCAAAGAAGAAAGCAGTTACTACGGCACGAGCTTATGTTATGAATGCCGAGGAAGCTGAGGAAGAGGCAGACACTACACTCATCACGGGTAACCTAGTCATTTAATATTTTTATATTGCTTATTATTGCATGAAATGTTAAATTGGTTATTAGAATTGTTTTTGGAACAAGATCTAACCTATAGGAAAATAGGTTGCATGTTCTACTTAATTTAATTTAAGTTATGATTTTAGAAACCATGGAAAATGATATTGATTTTGTGCCTTATTTTATGTAAAGGATGACTTAATTCCAAATAAAAAGGTATAGGGCCAAAATTTAAAGAAAACATAATAAAGGGGATTTGGAAGAATTTCGAAATTTTGGGATTTAAATTGTACTTTTAGAAAGTTAAGGGACCAAAACGTAATTACCAAATTCTTAAAGGGCCATGAATGTGATTTTCGAAATCTTCAAGGGCTAAAATGAAAAATTTCGAAAAAATAGAAGGGCTAATTGCAATTTTTCAAGAAATTTTTAAGTTCGACACACAATCTTCATGTAACTTTGGGAATTAATGATAGTAACTTTCTTAAGTTTCAACACGAAAAAATTTAATAGACATCTTTCACCGCAGGGATGATCATCATTCTAGGTGTAGCTACCTACGCATTGCTAGATTCGGGAGCTACACATTCATTTATATCTGAAACCTTCATCAAAAGACAGAAATTACTCCTCAAGATATGGGTTTGGGTTTCAAAGTTTATATTTCATCTAGTGACCAAATGCTTACGTCTAAAATTGTTAAGAATCTGGAACTTCGGTTATTCAAAGATGTTGTTTGGGCAGATCTTATTGTGGTTCCTATGCCCGAATTCGATATTATTCTTGGGATGGATTGGCTATCAGCGAATAGAGCTTCGATTGATTTTCGTCAGCGATCAGTATCTATTAGGCCACCTAGTGGTAAATCTTTTGTCTTCAAGGCGGCAAGAAACAAGCAAATGCCGCACATTATCTCTTGTTTATGTGCGAGGAAGCTTATTAAGCGTGGATGCCAAGCTTATCTAGCATGTGTCACTACTACACATGAATCCATCGGTCAGAAGTTAGAAGATGTTGATATTGTGAGAGATTTTCCTAGCGTCTTTCCCGAGGACGTTTTTGGTATTCCACCTGATCGTGAAGTGGAATTCTCTATTGACCTAATGCCGGGCAACGTTCCTATATCAAAAGCACCGTATCGTCTAGCACCTGCCAAAATGAAAGAGCTAAAAGATCAAATCCAAGAATTGCTAGACAAAGGTTTTATTCGCCCTAGTTACTCTCCATGGGGCGCTCCGGTATTATTTGTGAAAAAGAAAGATGGTAGTATGTATCTGTGCATTGATTATCGAGAGCTTAACAGGGTCACTATCAAAAATAAGTATCCACTGCCAAGAATTGAAAATTTATTTTATCAGTTGCAAGGAGCATCGGTATTTTCTAAGATTGATCTGCGATCTGGATACCATCAATTGAAAGTAAAAGAGTCAGATGTACACAAGACGACATTTCGCACGAGATATGGGCACTATGAGTTTATGGTCATGATATTTGGGTTGACCAATGCGCCAGCGATCTACATGGATCTCATGAATCGCGTATTTCAGCCGTATCTGGATCAGTTTATTATAGTCTTCATTGATGACATATTGATCTATTCCAAGAGCAGAGAGGGGCATAGTCGCCATTTTAGGATAGCACTGCAAGTTCTACAAGATAGGAAGCTATATGTGAAGTTCAGCAGGTGCGAGTTTTGGCTGGATAGAGTTGCGTTCTTAGGCCACATCATTTTTAGTGATGGCGTGGATGCTGATCCGAGTAAAGTGGAAGCAGTGAAAGAATGGCCAGTACAAAAGAGTGTTACCAAGATTCACAGTTTCTTGGGACTAGCTGACTATTATCGCAAGTTTATACAGGGGTTCTCATCTATAGCGGTACCTATGACCGCCTTGACAAAGAAAAATGCTTAGTTTATTTGGGGACCCGAGTGTCAAGACAGTTTTGACAAGTTGAAGCAAGCTTTGATATCAGCACAAGTGTTATCTATGCCATCGGGGCAAGGGGAGTATGTTCTTTATACCGACACTTCTAAACTTGGTTTGGGCGCAGTTATGATGCAAAACGACCGAGTTATTGCCTATGCGTCGAGGCAGCTGAAAATTCACGAAAAGAACTACCCTACTCATGATCTTGAGCTTGCAGCTGTAGTCTTTGCACTAAAAATCTGGAGACACTACCTTTATGGGGAGAAGTGCAAGATATCCACCGATCATAAAAGCTTGAAATACTTCTTCACCAAAAAGGAGTTGAATATGAGACAGCGCAGATGGCTCGAGTTAGTGAAGAACTATGATTGTGACATTAGCTACCATCCGGGAAAAGCTAATGTAGTGGCAGACGCGTTGAGCAGAAAGGCAGCAGTTATCACTCAATTATCACTCCAGAAACCGTTGCAGTCCGAGATACAGCGGTTTGAGCTTACAGTGTATGCTAGGGGCGAGGCCCGAAATCTCGCCACATTATCAGTCCAGTTGACTTTGAGGGATAGAATTCGAGATGGACAGTCCACTGATGAGCAGTTGCAAAAGTTGAGAGCTATGGATGAAGCCAAGGGCCGGAATTTATATTCAGTGCTGGATGGTTTAGTTCGCTATCGAGATCGTCTATGGGTTCCTAGTGACGATTCCTTGAGCGATCTTATTATGAAGGAAGCCCATGACACACCTTACTCCTTCCATCCGAGAAGTACAAAGATGTACAAAGATTTGCAGTTGTTATATTGGTGGCCAGGGATGAAGAGGGACATTTTGAGATTCGTATCCGAGTGTTTTACTTGTCAGCAAGTCAAAGCAGAGCATCAAAGACCAGCGGGGAAATTGAAGCCACTCCCTATTCCCGAGTGGAAATGGGAAAATGTCACCATGGACTTTGTTGTGGGATTGCCAAAGACAGTTAAAGGATTCAATGCTATATGGGTGATAGTTGATCGTCTTACCAAATCAGCACATTTTCTACCTATTAAGACGACTTTCATCATGATTTAGTATGCCGAATTATATATTCGAGAGATAGTTCGTCTGCATGGAATACCTGTATCTATTGTTTCTGATAGGGATCCGAGATTCACGTCATCTTTTTGAAAAAATCTACATGCAGCGATGGGGACCAAGTTACTGTTCAGTACAGCATTCCACCCTTAAACCGATGGTCAGTCAGAAAGGGTTATACAAATTTTGGAAGATCTATTGCGAGCATGTGTTATCGATTTCCTAGGGAGATGAGAACCAAAGTTACCTCTAGTGGAGTTCGCCTACAATAATAGTTTCCAATCATCAATCGGAATGGCTCCTTTTGAGGTGCTCTATGAAAGGAAATGTAGATCTCCTATTCTTTGGGACGAGCTTGGAGAAAGAAGAGATATTGGTCCGGATGTGATTGAAGAGACTGCCGCGCTTGTAGTTAAAATTCGTGAGAGGATGAAGACTGCACAAAGCCGACAAAAGAGTTATGCGGACAAAAGACGAAGGGACTTAGAGTTTGTAGTGGGCGACCATGTATTCAAGAAAATAGCACCCATGAAGGGTATTATGCGCTTTGGCAAGAAGGGCAAGCTAAGTCCAAGACTTATCAGTCCATTCGATATTTTGGAGAGAATTGGGACACTAGCCTATAGAGTGGCGTTGCCACCAGCGCTTTCAGGAGTTCATAATGTGTTCCATATTTCAATGCTGTGGAAGTACATGTCGAATCCGTCACATGTGCTTAATTATGAACCACTCCAAATAACTCCAAACATGACCTATCAGGAAAGACCTGTCCAGATCTTAGCAAGTAAAGAAAGAAGATTGCGAAACAAAGTCATTCCAATGGTCAAGGTCAAGTGGCTGAATCACTCGGAAGAGGAAGCTACTTGGGAAACCGGGAGGGACTTGAAGAGTCGCTATCCTGATCTATTCGATAAGTTCTAATTTCAAGGAAAAAATTTTATTTAAGGGGAGAGGAATTGTACGGTCCAAAATTAAGACGATGTAATCCACTGCATGCAAATCTAGGAAATAATGGAAAATGAGTAATTAACTGATTTTAATTGCTTTTTTATTATGTGACATACATGCTTACATGTTAAACATGATTTTATTATCATCATGCATAAAAAGTTATTTTTAAAGGTTATTCGAGTTGCGATCGAGGAACGGAGACCAATGGCTGAAAAATAGAAAATGTTTTTATTTGTTGATTGTTTTTAGTTATTCAAATTTAGGGCGATTCTTTTTCTTATTTTTAAAAATAAGGGGTTTTGAGGTGATTTTATACGCCGGGACATAAATTTTATCGGTGTCGATTTTGCAATAAAAACACGAGCTTTTTGGTAACCCGGCTAATAAATTCACAAATTTATTTAAACGAAAACTTTGTTAATATTTTATTTAAATCCTAATTAAACTAATGGGCTTAATTAGGAGGCTTAATAGACCTAAAGCCTAGTTAGTAAATTTATTAGTATTTATTAAGCTAAAACCCTACTCTTTGCAAAGAAAACTCACGCCTCTCTCATTAAAATATTCAGAAACTCTCCCCGCCCTAGACACGACACACACGAAATTTGGAAGGAGAAATCAAGCAAGGTTTGGAAGATAAGCATCCTAAGGTCTCCTACGTCAAAGTTCCTCGTATCGCCAACGTTTAACCGTGCGTATATAACGCAAAGGCACGCCATACATCTCCTTTTCTCATCCATCATATCATATTATTGTTTTACTTATTGTATGCATGAATAACATGATTTATTTTTCAAAAATTTCGGATTATTGCATGCACTTGTGAAAACATAATATTTTGATGCAAATTCTTGAAGTTTTATGAAAAAGAGGGCTGCCATGAACTTAGGTTGGAACCAGTGGTGTCTATACACGAATTAAGGCCCTAACGTACGCACCATAATCACCAAAGTTGAAGCAAGAACAAGCAACTCATCAAGAAAGCCGATTTTTTGCTTTCAAAAGCTTGGGGTGATCGGATTCCTTGGTGGGAGGGCAGGGGAGCCACGGCTTGGGGCCAGGTCTCGATCAGGGGATGGTTGAGTCCGGGAAAGGGTCCTAACCACGTAAGGGTTCGAGTCTAGAAGGCTGGAAGCAAGGACTCCTACCCGAGAAGTTGCATAATTCTGTACAGACTTTGGGTTTGGAGCGCCGGCTAGGTCCACAAGTCCACAAACATGGAGTCCATGCACAAGATAACTCTCAGCCAGCTTAGGGGTTGATTGGGGGCTCACGTTTTTGAGTATGGCTTGGGTTTCTTAGTGGTCTAAGGGTCCAGTAGGGTACTTTAGGATGTTGGTCAAGTTTTGGATAAACATGGTTCGGGGGGTAATTCGTGAAAATCGAAAGTTGGATCGGGGTCGAAGTTTAGGTGTCAATTTAGGGTTTTTAAACTAAGAAAAAAATGGAAAACGGCTCACGGGGGTTGAGTCGTGGTTAATAAGGGCTAAAATAATATAAAAAGACTAAATTTAGAATTTAGGAATTTTATATTAAAGTTTGGGATTTTTCGGGATTAAAACACCTTCAAAACAGTTAATTAAAGATAAATGAAAAAGTCTAATATTAAGCTAAATAAAATTATGGAAAAATTAATTTAAGCTTAAATAATTATTTGGGACATGTTAGAGTAAATGAATTCAAGAAAATGTCAAAAACGAGGAATTTTACGTCCAGGAATTAAACGGTCTTTTTACACCTAAAAATTAGTAAACGTCATGGCAGTGCCCTAAATGCTGTTTTTATGATATTATGATTATTTTTAAATGTTTATGAAATTTTCATGATTAAATTATGATTTTTAAATGTCTATGGGATTTTTATTATTTAAGGAAGACATTTAAAAGACATGTTGCATGCTTGGTTTCAAAAAACGAAAATGTTATGTTATGCATGATTTTATAAAGTGATGAGAATGTTAAATGTTGAAGAAAGTGAAGTAATTGTGACTAATTCGTTAATGTTGGAGATATCGTGAGGGTGACGGTCCCAGTGGGAGCCCGACGATCATATTTTCATCATTACGAATATGTGGTAACGGTATATGGTAACGGTTTGTGGTAACGGTAAGAATGGAATATCGTGAGGGGAAAAGGCCCCAGAGGGAGCCCATTTATGGAAAAAGGCCCTAGAGGGAGCCCTGACGATCGTATTCTATTCGAAAGAGGATAGACCAGGGCCAGTTGACCGGTGAGAGTGTTGCGGGTGTCCCCCGCCGCCCAGTACTGCGGTTTCATGTAGATGGATCCATCTACTTTTTAAGGTTAAGGAAAGTCACAATTAACGATCTGAATTCAAAAAAGGAAAAGAAAAAATTTTTATGATCATGAAAAATGTTTTATGTCATGTCATGTTGAGGGAAAAAAAAAGAAAAGGTTAAAGTTTATGCTATGCATGTCATGAAAAAGTTTATGCTTAAAGTTGATGCATCATTACGAAAATGTTTCTATTTAAAATTCATGCATTATATAATGGATTATGAAAATTTTCATGTTTGAAGTTTATGCATCTTCATGAAAACGATATTTTAAGTACAAGTATTTTTCATTGTTATATGTTGACTGTATTACGTATTACTTGTTACCAAGATTATGGTGTGTTGAGTCTTTAGACTCACTAGGTGTGATGGATGCAAGTGAGGTTGAGGGAGGGTTTGACGGATGATTTGACTGGACTGAAGGCGCACACAACCCGAGGACCAGCGCTTCTACTTTTTTTCCGCATTTACGACTTATGACCCATGACTTATGTTAAAGATTTTAGACTATTTATTTATGCTTTTTGAGAGATTTTTTAGAGGTTTAGTACGGGCTATACTTTTCAAACTTATTGCTTTTTAGGGTTTGTAAAGCAGTTGACGATTTCATTTTATGATTATTGCACTTGATTTTTAAAATGCTAGTTGGTTGAGATTTTATTTTAACATGCTAATTATATTTAAATGAAGAAATAAAAGAAAAACAAAGAGAGAAATATTATGAAATCAAAGGTTTGTTCATAAAATGAGGGATATCTCAATACATTAAAATGCACCCCTATTTATAGTCAAATTTGGGGAGACAACCACAAATAAAATATTATTGTTTACACATAAGTCTTCATTTGTGTTCCAAGAAATTAATATTTTAATACACATCACTTTTGAAAATCTTCCCATCCGAATTTTATTCTCCATATAAAACAAAACATATAGATATCTGAGTTGTTTTAATTGTGGTTTTTTTTTACCATTTGACCAAGTAATTTGAGAGATATGGTCAAAATACTATAGTATGGTAAAACTGCCACTTCTTTGGTTACTTTATTTGTTGCTTAATTTGATCCCACTTATGAGAAGATTTTTATCTCATGCTTGCCACCAATATTGTAGATATTAAAATCAACTTTCTACAGGTCAAAGAATCATCTTAATCAAATTTGCAACGCCGAGGTTATTCTTGTTTTATCGAATCTGCAAAAAATAGTAAAAACTTATAATTACATAACAACTTATATTTTATACAATTTATTATAAAACATATAATATTTAAACATTTAATAAAACAAAAACTATAAATTTATATTATAAAACATTTAATTATTATACAATTTTTTATTTTTATCACACTCCCCAACCAGCTTATTGCTAGTCCCTAGCAATTTAAGCGTTAATAGCAACACAAAACATATTGATTAATTTAAATAGAAATGTAATCAGAAGTATCCAAGTGTTTAAATTAAATTTGAAAACTGTCAAAGTTATATCAAGATCATTATAATTATAATTTATGAAATAATCTGAACTGATCAATTCAAAGCTTATTTTCAGGTAGTTAAATTTACATGGCCTTCAGAAATTCCTAGTAAGAGTCTCAAGTCCATATCCTCACAGGTTAATAAGTGTTTCAATTTATGGGAATGATTTCTCTCATGGAGTTGGAATACAGATAAATGATAAGAAAAATGGTTTACAGAATGCAGACAGACAAACGAGCCAAACTAATCAAAAGATAGGAAATCCATTGATTCAAAATCCAGATGTTCTTATTATATATTTTTTCCTGATCTTTTTTTTTTTTACATCATGGAATCAGATTAAGTTATGCTTCCTGACCACATATTTATTTAATTTGTACAATATATTTATCTCTTTCTTTCTTTTTTTTTCTTTTTTTAATTTTATTTTTATGAGAGATAAATGGGTCGCAGCATATAACTTAAAAATTACATAGATCTTCAACATCTTTATTTTTTTTTTCTTTTTCTTTTTTTTCCCAGGAAATATCATTTATTTTTTCAAAATAAGAACTCAAGATCTAAATAATAGATAGCCTCTCTAATGATCAATAAAGGCTGGCAAGCTGTTTTCTCAATCTTCTCCACTCACTCACAAAATATGTGTGATTTTAAAAATTTTAGGCACTCTTATCAGGTATATCTTGGGCCATATACTTTAATAACTAATTTTATCACAATGGTTAATCATTCAAAAATATTTCATAAATCATATTTTTATAGTGATCAAAATATTAAAATTGACTTTTTTTCATATAAAAATTTAAATATCCTTAGATAGATTATTAAAATTTCAAATATAAACCTTTCAAACATGTAATTTATGATATTTTTGCAAAAATTACTAAGATACAAACAATAAACATGTTTTTATTTTAAAATATTTTTTTAAATTTTTTTTTATTTTAAGTTTGTTCTCCCTCCAATCAAAATATGACGTTGTCCCTAATGTCAAAATAACTATTAATAAAGAGTACATAATGAAAGAGATATCACCTGAAATTTTATTGAAGATAACAAACTGAAACAAACGCAAACCAATACAAGATTTTTGAATCAATGATCCAACTTTCTTTTCTTACTGCTTGATTGCGACCAGTTGATATTTGTAATCATCGGATCAGGCTTATGAACAAAAGCTTCCAAATCATCAATTAATTGGTCGGCAGTCGAAGCACAGATGAGAATCCGTCGTGAATTTTCTGAAATGAAATTCTGTTCCACAGCTTTATCAAGAAATGTCAACAAACTGTCATAATAATTATTGATATTCAACAAGCCCACAGATTTATTATGGATATTAAGTTGTGCACAAGAAACAGTGTGAAAAATTTCTTCTAATGTAGCAAAACCACCTGGTAGTGCGATAAAAGCATCAGAATTTTCAATCATTTTGGTGATTCTTTCATACATAGAAGAAACTTTTAATTATTCCCCAATCATAACACCTGTAATATTTCCTTCACCTAAAGCTGTAGGAATAATACCCAAAACCTGAATACCTCCATGATGAGCAGATGTTGAAACATATCCCATTAACCCAATATTACCTCCCCCATATACAAAATGAATTTTTTTCTCAGCCAATATCTTTCAAAGATTTTTCGCTGCTTCTAAAAATACTTCATTTTTTTCAGGACTCGACCCACAAAATACACAAATATTTTTCAATGTTTGTGCAGAGGATCCAACCATGTTTTTACTTTCTTTTTGGTCTGCGAAAATAGAGAGAAAGATGAGAGATTTTATAGGGGTAATATGTTATCATGACAAAACTATGGGTCATAGCTGTAAGCAAAATAAAGAGTAAAAATAATAATGACACACATGCATATAAACAGTAGTGTGATTGTGGCTCACAATTTTCTCTGGTTTTACGTCCAGAAACGGCTTCAACGCATTCTGTGAGTCGAGGATATGCTTCTCATCCAATTTTCATATAAATTGGCAAAAAAGATCTTTTTTAGTCGGATTCCCAAGACTATGACGCTTATCTTGAAATTATTTCCATAAACAGAGAAGTTCAATATGCACATGTCCACTAGAATGCGTCCCAAGAGTCAATAAGATGTTATCTAAAGACTCCTTACTCAGCCCATTCTTAATGAAACAAATTTTGTCTTCTCTGTTATTGGAAACACATCCCAAAGATCTGCATCGTTCGTCACAAGTCCATCTTGCACACTTATGACAAACCCCTAACCTTTTGGCCCTTCGTTTTTTCGCATAAGTGATTTTTCCTAATCCAGGAAAATACCGAATGAGCAATGATTGTGGAACTTCTCCTCCTAATCGGACCTTAGCTTCTATTACAAAACGAATATCTTCTAGAAGTCTTTCAATCTTTCACACCTACCTGCATAAATTTTTCTTAGAACATTTTCAGAAACAGAGGGAAAATATTCACAAATTTTTGAGAGATTTTCATCCATTTTGAAAAGAAAAAAATGATTTTTTTATTATTTTTGTATCAGCAAGTGGGAAACTGATTTAACCGACTATAAGAGTCACGGAGTACCGTTATCCGCCATTTAACCGGGAAAATAAAAATATTAAGGAAACCTGAAATAAAAACAAACAAAATTAAATGCAACATAAAAATTTAAGGATCAGAAAGGGAAATAAACTCTTCTTGAAAGATTTCATTTTCTAAAAATGGTTTAAGCCTTTGTCCATTTACTTTAAAAATATCACCATTTTTAGGATTTTCAATATCCACAGCTCCATAAGGATACACATGCTTTACAACATATGGGCCTGTCCATCTTGATCATAATTTTCCTGGGAATATTTGAAGTCGAGAATTATAAAGCAAAACTTTTTTACCTATCTCAAAAGATTTTCTAAGAATTGTTTTATCATGAAAAGATTTGATTTTTGCTTTATAAATCCTTGAATTCTCATACGCATCATTTCTGAGTTCAGCAAGTTCATTAAGTTGCAATTTGCGCAATTTGTTGCAATCATCCATGCTTGAATTAAAAGTTTTGATAGTCTAAAAAGCTTTATGTTCCAATTCCACAGGCAAATGACAATATTTTCCGTGAACCAACCTATAGGAAGACATATTCAATGATGTTTTAAAAGCTGTTCGATATGCCCAAAGTGCATCATTAAGTCGCAGAGACCAATCTTTTCGATTTGAGTTAACAGTTTTTTCCAAAATTTTCTTTATCTCCCTATTAGCTAATTCAACTTGTCCATTTGTTTGAGGATGATAAAGAGTAGTTACTTTGTGAGTAATACCATATTTTTTCATTAATGAAGCAAATTATTTATTAACAAAGTGAGTTCCCCCATCACTTATCATGGCTCGAGGAATTCTAAATCTACTAAAAATATTTTCTTTCAAAAATTTGATGACGATTTTATGATTATTTGTTCGACATGGAATTGCCTCAATCCATTTGGAAACATAATCAACTGCAACTAAAATCTACAAGTATCCCAACGATGGTGGAAAATGTCCCATAAAATCAATTCCCCAACAGTAAAAGATTTCAATTTCAATTATAGGATTCAAAGGCATCATGTTTCTTTTTGAAATCGCACCCAATTTTTGACAATTTTCACAGATCTTGCAGATTTCGTGGGTGTCTTTAAACAAAGTGGGCCAATAAAATCCACACTGCAAGATTTTTGCAGCTGTTTTTTTTGAGGAAAAATGTCCTCCGCATGCTTCTGAATGACAAAATTTAATGACACTACTTACCTCATTGTCAGGTATGCAACGTCGAAAAATTTAATCTGGACAATACTTGAACAGATACGGATCATCCCAATAAAAGTTTTTTACCTCATTCAAAAATTTTCTTTTATCTTGGGAACTCCATTGCGGTGGAATTTTTCCCTCTTTATCACTTGCTAGTTTGGAAGAAATTACCACCGGATATGTTTCATCTTCTCCAAGAAATGCATACTTCAATTCATCTGGCAAGGGTTTTAACTCCAATATGGGTGGTTCGTCTTTGTTCTCATATTTTGCCTCAAGTTCTTTCTCTGATCCTGGTAACGAGTGATACATGATAAAATCATTAAGATCAATTTCAATATTTTCTTTTACAGTTTCAATTGAACAAATATCTAATTGATCACGAGTACTCCCTTCTTGAATGTTTTTTTCCACAAGAGTTTCAATAAGATTTTCATCTTCAGTTTCATCTCCTTTGCCATGTGGTTGCTTACAAAGATTAAAAACATTAAGCTCCAAGGTCATGTTACCAAATGACAACTTCATTATTCCATTCCTGCAATTTATATGAGCATTAGAAGTTGCTAAAAATGGACGACCCAGAATTACGTGAATTGCATTACAAGCTTCGATAGGTTGTGTATCTAAAACTATGAAATCGACAGGATATACAAAGTTATCAACTTGGACCAACATGTCTTCTACCATACCTCTTGGCACTTTAACAGATTTATCGGAAAGTAAAAGTGTTACCGGAGTAAATTTTAACTCGCCTAGATTGAGTTCTTGATAAACTGAATATGAAAGTAAATTCACACTAGCTCCAAGATCAAACAAGGCTTTCTTAATCTTTTGTTCTCCAATAATACATGAAATAGTAGGACAACCAGGGTCTTTGTATTTCAAAGTATTATTATTTTGAATGATTACACTTACTTGTTCGACTAAAAATGCTTTCTTTTTCAAATTTAATTTTCTTTTCACAGTGCACAAGTCTTTCAAAAATTTGGCATATGATGTTACATGTTTTATTGCATCTAATAAAGGTATATTTACTTTTACTTGTTTAAAAATATCATATATATCAGAATTCAAATTTGATTTTTTTGTATTTTTCAATGCATGAGGGAATGGTGGTGACACTGTCCATTGAACCTCCTCTTCGCAAGTTATGGGTTCCACTTCCTTACCCTTTGGAGTTGATTTATCATCATCTTCACAAGGTTCAAGAATGGATTTTTCCACAACCTTACCACTTCGAAGGGTAATAACAGATTTTACCTGATCCATCGGTTGAGTTCCAGAAGCTCCAGTTTGTGAATGATGATCCTTGGGATTAGGCTGTTGTTGTGAAGTAAATTTACCTTTTTCATGAACATTAAGTACAAATGCAAATTTAGCAAGAGTATCTTTCAAATCTGTCATGTTTTGAGCAGTTTGAGTATTGATAGACTCTTGTTTTGCAATGAAAGAATTCAATATATCTTCCAAGTTCCTTTTAGGTGGAGGAACATAAGGTGCATAATTTTGAAAATTTTGTTGATTTTGGAAATGTGGTTGTGAAAATTGTGCAGCATTATCATTCTTCCAACTAAAATTTGGATGATTTTGTGAACCTGGATTGTAATTTTGAGAAAATGGTTCAAAATTTGGCATTTTTCAATTGTTCAAAAGATTGGCTTGTTCATGGAGACATTCTTTAAAAGAGGGCAAAGTGGGACAATCTTTTGTAGAATGATCACTTGTATCACAGATGTGACACGCAATTTCTTGAACAGATTTTAATTGACCATTCTTTTTCAATTCAAGTGCCTCAACTTTTCTTGTCAAAGAGGTAAATCTAGCTTGGAGATCATGTTAATCTTTGAGGGTGTACATACCTCCACTAGATGTGAGAGATTGAATCTTGTTTGATGGTTCGATTGTACCTATAGTGTCCCAATTTTGAGCATTTTCAGGTAAAGAATCGAGATACTCAATTGCCTCGTTTGGATCTTTATCTTCAAATGTTCCATTACACATAAATTCAACCATTTGCTTATCCTTAGGTGTTAAGCCTTCATAAAATTGAGAAACAACTTTCCAAATTTCAAAACCATGATGTGGATAAAGATTAAGCAATTTTTTTTATCTATCCCAACACTGAAAAAAGTTTTTCCTTGTTTTTGAGTGAAAGTGATGATTTGCCTTTTGAAAGAATTTTTCCTATGAGGTGGAAAAAACTTTTTCAAAAATTGTTGTTGCAATTCATCCCAAGTTCGAATGGATCCCGATCTATGATTTTTTAGCCAAGTTTTAGCTTTATCTTTTAAAGAAAAAGGAAAAAGCTTAAGTCGAATGGTGTTCATGCTACAATTTAGATCATTATATGTGTTGCACACTTCTTCAAACTCTCGTAAATGCATGTATGGATTTTCAGAATCTAAGCTATGAAAATTGGGTAAAAGTTGGATAATACTAGGCTTAAAATTGAAATGAGATGCATCAAGGGGAAAAACTAGACATGAAGGTGCACTAGTACATGTAGGTTTCATGTGATCTCTAAGTGTTCTTCGTCTATCATGATCATGTTGAGATTGAATTTCATCTTCATTTTCTTGGATGGGTTCTTCAGCCATATTTTGTAAAAATATAGGGTTATTTCGAATGAGTCGACCACTAAGTGTACGTGACCAAATGCTCATCCAAATGCAAATGCAAATGCAAATGAATAAAAACACACAAAAGCAATAAAAATTCAAATAAAAAAAATGAACTATAAACAAAATTAAATAGACTTGAAATTAAGTTATACTTCCCCGGCAACGGCGCCAAAAACTTGTTGCGACTTTTATTGTTGCACTCCCAAGAACAGGTTGTCCACAAATAGTATAATTCGGTGAGTCCGAATATCGTATCCACAGGAAAGCTAATGTAATTACAAGTCCACTACAATGTCTTTTTGTTTTTGTTTTTGTTTTTTCTTTTAATGATCTGAATCTTTAATTAGTAATTTTTAATTATTCAAAATTTAATTTAAGTAGTTGAGATTAAAGGATCCAATCTTGATATTTTAATAAAATTAACATTAATGAACATTATTGAAATCCACTTAATAAAATGGTTCTAATATATATTAAATAATCATATTTATATTATGTTAAATATTATTATCTTATAAGTATATAATATATACCAAAACTTGTAAATGTTGTCAAGTATTTATTGTGCTATATATGTATTTGTGAGCACTAAATCAAGGTTCCCATTTTAAATGTTTGGTAAAACCAAACAAACATTTAAATGGTACTAAGAAATTAATATTATGATATTAATATATAATAAATCAAGGCATCCACTTTAAATGGTTGGTAATACCAAACTAACATTTAAATGGTTCCCAGAAATTAATACTATGATATAATCATATATAATAAATCAAGGCATACACTTTAAATGGTTGGTAATACCAAACTTACATTTAAATGGTTCCAAGAAAGTAATATTATGATATAATCATATATAATATGTTGGGAATTGATGTAGAGTTTAGAGAGGGAGGTGAATAAACTCAACTCCTTTTCTTCTAACTTTTTCACGTAAAGGAGATGCTAAAATCCTGCTAGAGATAATAGCTTATCTTGTTGTGTATACTTCCAGCAGATTACAATAATGAGTGCGGAAACAATCCGATGGAGTAAGTGAAAACAGTAAATAACAGTAGGCAGTAGACAATAGTTGTTTATGGAAGTTCGAAGATGAAATCTTCTACGTCTCCCCTTCTTCTGTTTCCAAAAGGTATCACTAAAAGACTTTGGATATTACAGTACAACACTTGTACACACCCACTTCAGCAGGGCTTACCTTTTGCTTACTGAAACTCTTAGCTTCTCAACACAATTGAAATACATTACAGTAATGTTCTGAAAAAGACTCTTTTCCAGATTACAAACTCTTCTCAACAAGATATAAATATTTGAGTGATTTTAAAGAGTGTAAGAAACAGTAGCACAAGATAATCTCAATCTGATTGGATATATGCTATGAAGCGTGTGCTGCTTTTCTCAATAGTTGAGTTAGAAGATATTTAAAGATTCGTGATTTGCTCGAAAACGTTGGATAGATAGGATTGAAAATTATTCAGCTCTATATTTTCTATATGGGTTTGTTCCATAAATATAGGTAACTGAGTCCAACGTCTATAATCAGAGATTGTCTCCTGTCTTCTGATACAATCAGCTTTAATACCGAAATGGGTTCCTGCAGAAAAGCTACAAAACAATCAGTCCTGTTATATACTAAAATCGGTAAAGCGTATTAAATGACTTCGTACAGTAATTAATGTTGCAATTAATACTGGTACTAGGTAAATTAACGGTAACATTTAAGGTTGATTTCGTTAAGACGTTAAGTCCCGTTAAGTCCTATCTTCTGCTTTTGATTCTATATCCGTCTTTGATAAACTTAGTACTCCTATTGATTTTCTTCTTTTAAAACTGAGTACTGCTTCTGGTTTATCAATACGCTAAATTCTGCTTTTAATTTGTGTGTTGTTTTTAACGAATGATCTGCTGGTTTTGATTTTCATCGTCACAATAAATTTAGATCTATCAATTTCTCCCTTTGTGGTGATGCCCAAACCTAGACAATATCAGAAAAGCAATATAAAGCAGATAACGATTAGATTAAGATAATTAAGGAGCACAAATTTAAAAGTAGCAGTAATTTTAATCATCAGTTCCAATATCCCTGAATGTGATTTCTTTATTCTGGATATCCTGGTCTTCTCGTCTGCTTGATGATTTTGCGTTGTCTCTGGTTCTCCTTTCTTCTTGTTCTCTTCCTTCTTGTTCTGCTTCCCCCTTTTTGGCATCATTGGCAATGACCCGAGCAATTAAATCATCCATGCGTCTAGACAAGTTTTGTATTCCATTTGTCAATATTTCCTGATATGGAGCCTGAGTAGAAACTCGTTCATTAAGAGCAGTGAGAGATTGAGATTGAGACTCAATCTTGGTATCCATAGATTCCATGGTGGTTGAGAATGAATGAATAAGTGCATCATGATCAGTGAGTCGTTGAAGAATATCAGTGTGATCGAGCACGATGGTACCGTAACCTTTGGAAATGGTTTGTCTGAAAACAATAGTCTCAGCATGCATCTTGCTCACAGATTCTGCCTTGTTAAGTATTTCCTTTGTTATACGTTCTCGAAAGAACTTAGAACCACTGACCTCTGCGGTATGTTTATGAGATAGTTCTCTGACTATATCAGAGAGATTGTTGAGATTCTTCTGTAGAATGTCTATCTCATTTTCGATATTGAATAGTTCTAGTTCTGGTGATGGAGTCCTTTCAAGCATACGGTGCCTTATCTCAGCAAGACGATCATCACGAGCAGTTTGTCCATGTATGGATAATACCAATGCAGTAGAAGTTAGAACTGTGGGCTGAGCAGAAGAAGGGATAACATCTGTTGGATCAGCAGAGGGACCAGGTTCAGCAATGCTTACTTCTGGAGCAGTAGGAACGTGTGGTTCTGCAGTAGTTTTCTCAGTTGCAGAAAGAACAGACTCTTTAGCAGCAGTAGGATCTGGGACTGTGTTCCCTTCAGGTTGAATATCTTCAAAGGTTTCCAGTGCCTGTTCTGCAGAAACAGGTTTAGATTGCTGGTTCAAAAGAGCTTCCATTTCTGCTTGATATTCAGCAAAAAATTTCTCCACATTTGGCAATAATGGAGATGGAGCAGCATCTGATTCTGCCATTGTTTGACCTGCCTGAGGAGAAGGCGGCTTAATCAAATCAACATCTTGATCTGCTGCTGGTGTAGTAGAAGATGTAGGAACAATTGATTGAATGACTTCTTCCACTAAAGCCAGTTCATGGACCGATAGATGAGATAAGGAAGGAGTAGGCTGCTTCGTCGCTGTAGGAGTACTGGGAACTTGAGCTTCTGGTGAAGCTGAGGTCCGATCCTCAACTGTTTGATTCTGAGAAAAATCAGGAACAAAGCCTACAAGATATGGAGTTGGCTCTCCAAAAGCCTATTCTTGAGCAAGAATTTGCTCATTCATCTGTCTCAATCTTTCAGTCAAAGTGTAGATAACATGTCTGTCTTGAGAAGCAGTGGGAATCATTGGATCAAAATTTGATTTGAGATCTTTAAAAGCTAATTCCAGCCTTTGACATTTCAGTTGATCAAAGATGAAGCTTCGTCGACGCATGGCGTCAATCACATTCTCTGTCTTTGCAAGCACAAACACTCTCTTCTCAGCTTTCATCATTTTTCCATAAGCACCTATCGTCTTGAAGTAGGAGAACGGATGAAAAACTCAAACTTTATGCCATTCATCAAAGAATTTTATGGCTCTCTTAGCAAAATCTTCGATCTCTGTCATGTGAAGATCAATACCAGTCAAAACTGATGACTTGGCTCCATGAGATTTTGGTTCTTCAATCAGCTTCCTTTTGCCCTTATCAGAGGATGAAATAGGCAATATCGGTCGAAAAGTAGAAGATCCTGAAGCAGATTCTCGAATAACAACCCCAGAAGTGGGTCTAAAAGTTGGTGCATTGATGGATGTTGTAGCAATAGAAGTTGCTGCTGGTCGATCGAAAACTTCTGGTACAGATTAAATGGCTGCTGGAAACACTTGTCGCAATGGGACAGTGTCCACGTTATCAATATCAACTGTTCTTTTGATGCGGAGAACAGTGCGAGGCCTCTTCTTCTTGCCGGGAGTAGCAGGTAGAGATTCTAAAACAGGATCAGCAGAATCCTCAGAATCGGTTTTATCATAATCAGTTATAATAACCACTCTCTTCCTCTTAAGCTTCGTAAGAGGTCCTTTAACCTCAGCATCCCCAATTTCCTTTTTCAATGCAACAAATTCAGCCACAATTGGCTTTGGTCTTAACGCGAGTACGTTGTCAGCATCAATCATTGTTACATAAACAGCATCCTGTTCAGTTGTAAATGCAAAACCAGCATCCTTAAGCATTGTGCTGATCTGAACCTCAAATCCAGAACTCTTCCCTGTGATCATCTCCTTCATTATTCGAAACAGAAATCGACTCCAATCCATCTTAATTCCCGAAGTGATAGTGTAAAGGCCCGAAATTCGTATTTGAAAAATTGCGAAAAATTTAAATTTTTCTTTTAAAATTAATAAAATGCCTAATTCATGAAATAAACTGAATAAAATTTTTAAGGTTTAGTGTAACAGCGGAATAAAAGTTTTAAATATCGAAATAGCAGCGGAAGTAAATATTTGTTTCAAAGTAACAACTTAAAATAATTCAACAAAATAAAATATGAGTTTGGAATAAAAATGTAAGTGCTGAAAAATGAGGTCCTCGGGTTCCTACTACTGCCGACCCAAGATGGCTTACTGGTCCCCGACCTCATCAGTACCTACAAAAATCAAGTCTAGTGAGTCTAAAGACTCAGCTTGCATATATCATAAGTAACAAGTAAAAATAATAAAATTTCATGCAAAGTAAAAATATCATGAGTCTGGCGTAACGTAAAAATATCATGTCCTGAGTAATTATAATACGTGCATAACTGAACTGAAAATCATAAGTGAAATATTTGCTCAATCGAGCCCTGTCATAAAATAACATGTCATAAATTCTCTATTGAGATTATGTTCTACGCTAGTGGCCCCTGAACTGAACTGAACCGAATCACCTGATCAGACTAAACCATAGTATACTGGGCGGTAGAGATCATCACAGCCCTTGGACTGGATATCTGTACCAATAACTGAGCATGAACCGGCAAGTGACCACCGTGGGAAGTAATAATCCCATGATAAGCTGCCATCCCATGATAGTGAAGTGGCCACAAGCAATATCGCATAAATCTAAAAAATGAACATTTTTATGTTTTTATGCACGTAATATAATTAAGTAACATAATTAAATATCCTGTATTAATTTTACCGAATGGGTTGGATCGTTCCCAGGCTCACTGCGACCTAAATTTTAACATGAAAAATATGCAAATGATTTAACTTGACCACAACTTTGTAATTGAACCCAAAATGAGACAATTACGCCCAATGACTTAGTATTTAATCATGACTCCGTGCCAACCCGAACCAACACCAAACCATCATTTAGTCATGATTAAAATACACCTAAAATGATGAAATAATGCTCCTAAAATTTTAGTACTTCGAAATTTGTGGAATGGAGGCCAAAAACATGAAACGCTCTTTCGAGAGTCATTTTGGAACATTGCACCGTAAATTCTCGTACGACCTCTAAACTTAACCGAATCACGAACGGCCAAAAACATGACCTTCCTAACTCAATGAGGCACTGTTCAGTCCAATTCCATAGGCTAAAAGTCAACCAAGAATTCAAACGAGCCTCTGAACCAATGCACCAACTTGCTGTAAAAAAAAAATAAAGCAGGAGCGCTTTCGCTTGCATGCATCGTTTGCAAGGCTAATGGCCATTGGGGCTTGAACCACCAACCAGAGCCTCTTCCCAACATCCTAGGGTGTTGTTTGAACCATGGCTAATGGCCCTAGGCCAGCCACATTTCAAAAAACACCAGCAACGTGACCACGCTTCCGACCAAGAGCAAAAACTGCATGCGTGGGACGTTACTGTTGTTTGCTGTCGTGGATCGTTCCAGTGGCCATTTTATCGACCGTGGCATGATCTAGACACCATGGGGTATTGTGGGAACCATGGCTAAGGGCTAGATGCCAACCAAGATCCACCCAACACCACAAAACCGAACACCAACTCACACACACAAAAATCTGAAGATAGAAATCGAAGGGGCTGTTCTTGTTTTATTTTAAAAAGTGATGGGACCAAGAACCAGAGCCATGAAAGGCCGACTTGGTCATGTCCTAGACATGTCAAGGAGAGGTTCTAACCATGGCTACAGCCCATAGGGCAGCCAAGACCAGAAACCACACCTTAGGCAAGAAAACAAGAATCGAAACACAAAAATCAGCACTATGGGAGTTGCTGTCCATTTCGTCTTGCTTGCGGCGAAGGGACTCAAACCAATGGACCAGCACCTCCCTAACACATCCTAGTTCATGTTTAAAAGCAGCCTTGAGCCTCTGGAAATCGAGCCATACCCTGAACCATCAAAACAAGCAGAAAACCTGAAGTGCACAAGGAAGGCTAAAAAAAATCTGTGCAGAATTTTATAAAGCTTGCTGTCCATATTTCGGTTTTTGCTAATAAAATCATGGATAAATTATGTTTTAAAATAACTATATTGCTTGATTGAAGAGAAATGAAGGATATAGACATGCCTTGAATTTTTGTTTTGAAGAAAACAAAATATACGACGAACACGGCGCGGCGGAGACGGTGTTACTTCTCTTACTAGTCTTTCTCTCTTGTTTTTCTCACAACCTCACGCGATTTTTTTCTCTCAAGTTTTGCTCTGAAGTTTTCGAAAATGGAGAGAAGAAGGTGTCTAGGAAATGAGGGAAAGGTTGCAAGATAAAAGGGAGGAATGAATCTTTCTATCCTTCTAGTTTGTGAGATAAGGAATGATTGTGATATTATTTGATATCAAGGGATTTTTGAGGGATAACTTAAATGGGATGTGGCCGATTTTTTGTCTAGATGCAAGGTAGAAGATTGCTTAAATCTTTAATTAGTGATGAATAATAAAATGAAGGGAATTATCTACCAAGTAAAGAATAAAGAAATGAATCAAGGGATGAGTTGTCAAATATTTTTAATCTAGAAAAGGAGGGGGCCGAAATTTGATGTTCAAAATGGGGAAACAATATTGCTTAATTATTAATTATTGGAGATTAATTGTGATGGAATTATCTCTCAAGACAAGATTAAGGAAAGAAATAAAATGGTGGGTTGTTAAACAATTAACAAATCTTTTCAAGAGTTGGCCGATTTTTTTTTTTTTTTTTTGCTTTCAAAGTGGGGTGGAAGATTGCTTATTTACTAATTAAATGATTATTTAAAATTGAAGGAATTATCTATGCCAAGAAGGGATAAAGAAAGATACCCCAAAATTGTGAGTTGACAAATTTAAATCCTACAAAAAAATGAAATGGCCGAAAATTAAGATAATGGGACAGAAAGTATTTTTTAAATGATGTATTTTAAATCTTTAGAGTTTTATCTACCTATTAAATATTTTAGTGAATTAATAAATTAATTATGGAATAACATTATCTTGCATGCATGGCTAAATCTTTAAATTACTTAAATAATTCTTAAACCTCTTTTTACATTAAATTAACTTATTATTTATCTAACATAAATTCTAGGAATGTTTTCTTAATATTAAATTTTATCTCAATACTCCAACACCAGTCCGGCCTCACTTATTTAACTGAAAAGGTAACAATTAAACTACTGCATAGAATAATTAAATTTAAAAGAAAAGAATTTAAATGCTCATGCAATAAAAATCATTTTAATTTAAATACTAGAAATTATGCATGGCTTATACGTAGTGTGATTTACGAGTTCTAGAACTCTCCCCCCTTAAAATAAATTTTGTCCTCGAAATTAAAACTAACCAAATAGCTCGGGATAACGACTCCTCATCTCTGCCTCAGACTCCCACGTAGCTTCCTCCCCTGAATGATTAAGTCATTTGACTTTCACTCCCTTAACCAGCTTGTTCCGAAGCTTTTTCTCCTGTCTGTCTAAGATCTGCACTGGTCTCTCCTCATAAGACAGGTTCGGGGTAAGCTGCAATGGCTCAAAGTTCAAGACAAGCTAAGGATTTGCCATGTACTTTCTCAGCATAGAGACGTGGAACACATTGTGTACTCCGGCCAGCTTCGGCGGAAGAGCAACACGATAAGCTAACGTCCCAACCCTGCCGAGGATCTCAAATGGTCCAATGAATCTCGGACTGAGCTTCCCTTTCTTCCCAAATCGCATGACACCCTTCATAGGTTCTATCTTCACAAAGACAAGGTCGCCCACGGCAAACTATAAATCTCTCCTCCTCTGATCTGCATAAATCTTCTGTCGACTCTGAGCAGTCCGCATCCTATCACGGTTCTTGACTACTACATCGGCAGCCTGCTGAATAATCTCCGGACCCAACTCTAATCTCTCCCATACTTCATCCCAATGAATAGAAGATCTACACTTACGGCCATACAGTGTTTCAAACGAAGCCATATCTATTGACGCCTGGAAACTGTTGTTATAGGTGAACTCTACTAATGGCAAGTTCGACTCCCAACTCCCAGAGAAATCCATAACACAAGCGCGGAGAAGATCCTCCAAAATCTGAATAACTCGCTCTGACTGCCCATCTGTCTGGGGGTGGAAAGCTGTGCTAAACAACAACTTCGTACCCATAGTCGAATGCAAACTCTTCCAAAATGAGGAAGTGAATCTGGGGTCTCTGTCAGATACGATAGAAACTAGAATACCATGAAGTCGAACTATCTCCCGGATATACAACTCTGCGTACTGAATCATGGTGAAAGTCGTCTTAATAGGCAACAAGTGCGCTGATTTGGTAAAATGATCAACGATCAACCAGATAGCATTTGATCATCTGACTGACTTCGGCAAACCGGTCACGAAGTTCATGGTAACATTCTCCCACTTCCACTCGGGAATAGGAAGAGGCTTGAGCATACCTACTGGTCTCTGATGCTCTGTTTTCACAAGCTGCCATGTCAGACACTCGGATACAAAACGTCTGATATCCTTCTTCATTCCTGGCCACCAATACAACGACTACAGATCTTTGTACATCTTTGTACTCCCAGGATGAATAGAGTATGGCGACATATGGGCCTCTGATAGAATATCTTCTCGAATAGAATCACTGCTAGGAACACATATTCTGTCTCGGTATCTCACAATACCGTCGCTAACTGTATACAAGACACTGCCCTTGGCCTCATCTCTCTGCTTCCACTTTGCCAACTGTTCATTTGCTGAATGTCCATTGTGAATACATCCTAGAAGGGAAGACTGAATCGTCAAAGTAGATAGACGGGGAACTCTACCTCGATGATAAGTCTCTAGATCAAACCTCAGCATCTCAGATGAAGAGGTCTCTGAATCGTCAAATGAGCCATCACTGCGACCTTCCTGCTCAATGCATCCGCAATTACATTAGCTTTGCCCGGGTGGTAGCTAATGTCACAGTCGTAATCCTTCACTAACTCGAACCAACGCCTCTGACGCATATTCAGCTCTTTCTGCGTAAAGAAGTACTTGAGGCTCTTATGGTCGGTAAAGATCTGACACTTCTCTCCATACAAATATTGCCTCCAAATCTTCAAGGCAAATACCACGGCTGCCAACTCTAGATCATGGGTAGGATAGTTCTTCTCATGGGTTTTCAACTGTCGAGAAGCATACGCTATCAACTTCCCATGCTGCATCAACACTGCGCCTAGACCGAGCTTCGAAGCATCGGTATACAGAACAAACTCGCCTGGCCCTGACATCATGGCCAATACTGGTGCTGAGATTAGAGCGTGCTTCAAAGTATCGAAGCTCTTCTGACACTCATCGCTCCACACAAATTTAACATTCTTCTTGGTCAATGATGTGAGTGGAACTGCGATAGAGGAGAATCCCTAAATGAACTTCCATAGTATCCTGCTAGTCCAAGGAAACTACGGATCTCCGGTGCATTCTGCGGCACAACCCAATCTCTGACTGCTGCAAGTTTCGCTGGGTCTACCTCAATACCGCTGCTAGAAACGATGTGGTCTAAGAACGCCACCTTCTCTAACCAGAACTCGCACTTACTGAACTTGGCGAATAACTTATGCTTTTGCAAGGTCTGCAAAACTGTGGTCAGATGTCTGCTGTGATCCTCTTGATTCTTCGAGTAGACGAGAATGTCATCTATATATACTATCACAAACTGATCAAGATACGGCTGAAATACGCGATTCATGAGATCCATGAAGATCGCTGGCGCATTTGTCAAACCGAACGGCATCACAAGGAACTCGAAGTGGCCATAACGATTCCTGAAAGCTGTCTTGGAAACATCAGTCTCTTTCACCCTCAACTAGTGATAACCGAAATGGCAGATCAATCTTGGAGAATACCGAAGTGCCCTGCAACTGACCAAAGAGATCCTCAATCCGCGGATGTGGGTACTTGTTCTTCACTGTCACCCTGTTCAACTGCCGATAATCAATTCAAAGTCTCATCATACCATCTTTCTTCTTCACAAACAAGACTGGCGTGCCCCATGGTGAAAAACTCGGGCGAATGAACTCCTTGTCAAGAAGTTCCTGAATCTGCTTCATAAGTTCTGCCATCTCTGTCGGTGCTAACCGGTACGGTGCTTTGGATATCGGAGCCGTACCTGGCATAAGCTCAATAGAAAATTCCACCTCTCTCTCGGGTGGCATACCGGAGACGTCCTCAGGAAAAACATCTAGAAAATCCCTAACAATAGGAACATCTGAGGCTGACTGACTGGGTGCCTCGGGGACAAATATAAAGGTTGCTAAAAACGCTCTACACCCTCTATGCATGAACTTCCTAGCCTGGACACAAGGTATAATGTGTGGTAAAGGAAAGTACCTGTCTGGCTCGAATAAGAACTGCTCCATCGCAGGCGGTCGGACTAGAACAGATCTCCGCTGGAAGTCGATCAACACTCTGTTCCGTAATAGCCAGTCAATCCCCAGAATGATGTCAAACTCTGGCATCGGCAGTACGATCAGATCCGCATAAACAAGATTGCCATGAAGCTCTCGGTCTATGTCTCGGATCACGTTGGTAGCTGCCATCTCCACACCAGAAGGCAATACTACTGAATAGGCTATATCTAGCCCAATGGTCTTGACCTTGAGAAAATTAGCAAAGGTCTCCGAAATGAATGAATGAGTAGCCCATGAATCTATCAAGGCTTTCGTAGCTGATCCCACTATAAAAATTCTCCCTAAAAGGTTGGAACGCTAAGTTGAACCCAATAGTTACAAGAACTAAACTTATAGACATGCAAAGGCCAGAGTTCTTCAAAACTAAATTCCCGAAAATAACACTGATTAGGGCATGCAATCTTATCGTAATTCTAATTTCAAAACCTCAACCCAAAACATAAATTCCCAAGACATTGAATTTTGAATATTAACTTAAAGCTTTAAGATACCTGTCATGAGAATGGTGTCTGGGTTAGTCTCCGCTGCATGGAGAGAAAAAACTCTGCCTTGAGTAGGCAGACTCCCCCGAGGGCACTGCTGCAGCAAGTGGTCTGGACTACCACACTTATAACACTTCCCTGAGCCATACATACATGCTCCGGCATGGCGGCGTGTGCACTTAGGACAGACTGAGTGCTCAAAGGTCCTCGGGACTACGCGTCCCTGCTGTTGCGGTCCTCTGTTTCTAGGCGGGCCGTGATGAGGCCTCTTATGCTGATGCTGCTGCTGCTGAGGAGGAGGGCGGTGTGGTACTGGGACTGGTCGCTTGCCCTGGCAATCCCTCTCAATGTCAATCTGATCTTGCTCTGCAGCAAGAGCTCTGGAAATAGCGACTTCAAAGGTAGTAGGGCCAGCCACCCTAACATCACGGCGCAAGATCGGCCGTAGTCCATCTAGAAAGTGCCTCAGCTTGGCACCCGCATCATTCGCAATCAGGGGCACAAAATGGCAGCCGATCTAAAACTTACGGATGAACTCCGTAACAGTCAGCTCTCCCTGCCTCAGGGTCATGAACTCCCTGGTCAATCTAGAACGCACTTCGTCAGTAAAATATTTGGAGTAAAATACCTCCATGAAGCGCGTCCAGCTCAGCGTAGCCAAGTTCAAAGCTACTGATGCTCCTTCCCACCATAGGCGTGCATCTCCTCCGAATAGATAGGTGGCACAACGAACTCTGTCTGCATCTCCAAGCTCCATGAACTCGAAGATAACCTCGAGGGACTTAATCCAGCCCTCAGCAATCATGGGATCTGTCGCCCCGGAGAACTCCTTCGGCCGCATCTTCATAAACCTCTCATAAGTAGCCTCGGGCCCTGTCGGCTTGGATACCACAGCATTGTTCCCCGCAAACTATGCGAATAACTGAGTCATCCCAACTAGCATCTGGGCATTCATATCAGGTGGAGGTGGAGGGGGTAAATCTCTCTCCTGCCTCTGGTTCCCACCGTCCTCCTGGTGAGGCTCATCCTCTCTCGTGCGCTCAAGAATGCGTCTAGGAGGCATACTGTTCCATACATAACCCATACGTAACTAACATGCATAATCTCTATTATTTCTTTAAATTTAAATAAATACTGCGTAATCATAATCTGAACATAAAATATTTCATGAGAACATGCTGTTAAAATATTTCATGCTTTAAACAAAGTGCGTAAACGTAAAACTTACAGACCAAAGACGTGACTTCGTGAGCTTCTCGAGGTCAGTAGTCGTACAACTCTCTACAAGAACATAGGCTTTTATACCAGCTGTAAAGACCCGAAATTCGTATTTGAAAAATTGCGAAAAATTAAAAATTTTCTTTTAAAATGAATAAAATCCCACATTCATGAAATAAACTGAATAAAAGATTTAAGGTTTAGTGTAATAGCGGAATAAAAGATTTAAATATCGAAATAGCAGCAGAAGTAAATGTTTGTTTCAAAGTAACAACTTAAAATAATTCAACAAAATAAAATATGAGTTTGGAATAAAAATGTAAGTGCTGAAAAATGAGGTCCTCGAGTTCCTACTACTGCCTACCCAAGATGGCTCATTGGTCCCCGCCCTCAGTCCCGACCTCATCAGTACCTACAACAATCAAGTCTAGTGAGTCTAAAGACTCAGCATGCATATATCATAAGTAACAAGTAAAAATAATAAAATTTCATGCAAGGTAAAAATATCATGAGTCTAGCGTAACATAAAAATATCATGTCCTGAGTAATTATAATACGTGCATAACTGAACTGAAAATCATATGTGAAATGTTTGCTCAATCGAGCCCTGTCATAAAATAACAGGTCCTAAATTTTTTGCTGAGATTATGTTCTATGCTAGTGGCCCCTGAACTGAATCGCCTGATCAGACTAAACCACAGTATACTAGGCGATAGAGATCAACACAGCCCTTGGACTGGATATCTGTACAAATAACTGAGCATGAACCGGTAAGTGACCACTGGTTGGAGTAATAATCCCATGATAAGCTGTCATCCCATGATAGTGAAGTGGCCACAAGCAATATTGCATAAATCTCAAAAATGAACATTTTTATATTTTTATGCACGTAACATAATTAAGTAACATAATTAAATATCCTGTATTAATTTTACCGAATGGGTTGGATCGTTCCCAGGCTCACTGCGACCTAAATTTTAACATGAAAAATATGCAAATGATTTAACTTGACTACAACTTTGTAGTTGAACCCAAAACGAGACAATTACGCCCAATGACTTAGTGTTTAATCATGACTCCGTGCCAACCTGAACCAACAGCGAACCATCATTTAGTCATGATTAAAATACACCTAAAATGATGAAATAATGCTCCTAAAATTTCAGTATTTCGAAATTTGTGGAATGGAGGCCAAAAACATGAAACGCTCTTTCGAGAGTCATTTTGGCACATTGCACCGTAAATTCTCGTACGACCTCTAAAGTTAACCGAATCACAAACGGCCAAAAAAATGACCTTCCTAACTCGATGATTCACTGTACAGTCCAAGGCCATAGGTTAAAATCCAACCAAGAACTCAAACGAGCCTCTGAACCAAAGCACCAACTTGCTGTAAAAAAAAAATACAGCAGCAGCGCTTTCGCTTGCATGCGTCGTTTGCAAGGCTAATGGCCATTGGGACTCGAACCACCGACCAGAGCCTATTCCCAACATCCTAGGGTGTGGTTTGAATCATAGCTAAGGGCCTTAGGCCAGCCAAAATTTAAACAACACCAGCAACATGACCACTCTTCCGACCGAGAGCAAAATCTGCATGCGTGGGACGTTGCTATTGTTTGCGGTCTTGGATCATTCCAGTGGCCATTTGTTTGACCGTGGCATGATCTAGACACCATGGGGTATTGAGTGAACCATGGTTAAGGGCTAGAAGCCAACCAAGATCCACCCAACACCACAAAACAGAACACCAACTCACACATAAAAAAATCTGAAGATAGAAATCGAAGGGGCTGTTCTTGTTTTATTTTAAAAACTGATGGGACCATGAACCAAGCCATGAAAGGCCGACTTGGTCATGTCCTAGACATGTCAAGGCGAGGTTCTAACCATGGCTACAGCCCCTAGGGCAGCCACGACCAGAAACCACACCTTAGGCAAGAAAACAAGAATCGAAACACAAAAATCAGCACTATGGGAGTTGCTGTCCATTTCGTGTTGCTTGCGGCGAAGGGACTCAAAACGATGGACCAGCACCTCCCTAACACATCCTAGTTCATGTTTAAAAGCAGCCTTGAGCCTCTGGAAATAGAGCCATACCCTGAACCATCAAAACAGGCAGAAAACGTGAAGTGCACAAGGAAGGCTAAAAAAAATCTGTGCAAAATTTTATAAAGCTTGCTGTCCATATTTCGGTTTTTGCTAATAAAATCATGGATAAATTATGTTTTAAAATACCTATATTGCTTGATTGAAGAGAAATTATGGATATAGACATGCCTTGAATTTTTGTTTTGAAGAAAACAAAATATACGACGAACACGGCGCGGCGGAGACGGTGTTACTTCTCTTACTAGTCTTTCTCTCTTGTTTTTCTCTCAACCTCACACGATTTTTTTCTCACAAGTTTTGCTCTGAAGTTTTCAAAAATGGAGAGAAGAAGGTGTCTAGGAAATGAGGGAAAGGTTGCAAGATAAAAGGGAGGAATGAATCTTTCTATCCTTCTAGTTTGTGAGATAAGGAATGATTGTGATATTATTTGATATCAAGGGATTTTTGAGGGATAATTTAAATGGGATGTGGCCGATTTTTTGTCTAGATGCAAGGTAGAAGATTGCTTGAATCTTTAATTAGTGATGAATAATAAAAATGAAGGGAATTATCTACCAAGTAAAGAATAAAGAAATGAATCAAGGGATGAGTTGTCAAATATTTTTAATCTAGAAAAGGAGGGGGCCGAAATTTGATGTTCAAATGGGGAAACAATATTTCTTAATTATTAATTATTTGGGATTAATTGTGATGGAATTATCTCTCAAGACAAGATTAAGGAAAGAAATAAAATGGTGGGTTGTTAAACAATTAACAAATCTTTTCAAGAGTTGGCCGATTTTTTTATTTTTTTTTTGCTTTCAAAGTGGGGTGGAAGATTGCTTATTTACTAATTAAATGATGATTTAAAATTGAAGAAATTATCTATGCCAAGAAGGGATAAAGAAAGATACCCCAAAATTGTGAGTTGACAAATTTAAATCCTACAAAAAAATGAAATGGCCGAAAATTAAGATAATGGGAGGGAAAATATTTCTTAAATGATGTATTTTAAACCTTTAGAGTTTTATCTACCTATTAAATATTTTAGTGAATTAATAAATTAATTATGGAATAACAATATCTTGCATACATGGCTAAATCTTTAAATTACTTAAATAATTCCTAAACCACCTTTTACATTAAATTAACTTATTATTTATCTAACATAAATTCTAGGAAAGTTATCTTAATATTAAATTTTATCTCAATACTCCAACTCCAGTCCGGCCTCACTTATTTTGCTTAAAAGGTAACGATTAAACTATTGCATAGAATAATTAAATTTAAAAGAAAAGAATTTAAATACTCATGCAATAAAAATCATTTTAATTTAAATACTAGAAATTATGCATGGCTTATACGTAGTCTGATTTACGGGTTCTACAGATAGCAACCATCACTTGAACTTTCTCCTTGGTCGGCTTATCAAACGTACCAGCCTTGACCAATAGTGCCTTTGCGACAATATCAGCAAGCACTTGATATTCCATTTTCAGAAGTTTCTTAAAGCAAGATGGAGAAATTTCTTCTCCGGAAGCTGAGAAAGTGCTGAGAGCAGTAGACATCTCCTGCTTAGAAACATCAGAAAATTCAGAGATACCTGAGCATGGAAGGAAAAAGGTTGATCCCAATAGTGCGGCATGAATGGAGATAGATGCATTTCCCTGAGAATGAATGATTTTTCCCTCGTGAACAGTTGCCTTGGCGTTGAAGTCTAAAAGTGCAGTCTTGTAAATTACAGCAGGTGCTTCCAGAAATTTCCTAAGTCCAGATTTGTCAATGGTTTGGAACATTTTGATGAGATTCTCATCTTTGATTTTGAGAACTGAAGCAAAGTTAACTTGATAGGCGTTGAGGGTATATGATCCGGCCATTTCTGTAAGTAGAAACGAATTAGGTAGGTGCTGCAGTAGAGAGAAATACGAGAGAAAGCAGTAGCAAGATTGCAAGTAGTCTGCAATAGTAAAGGTAAAGATAAAATAACAAGTGGTAAGTTTTCAACAATGTACAGCCGTCAATGTAAACACAAGGACACATGTCAATATGTTTACGGTTGAGTATGAGAAAACTCATGCAGAGCGTGTCAGAGAGACACTAATTATTTCAAAATTTGAAAAAAAATAAAAGAGCGGGCTGTCCAGATGGTTACTGAAAAAGACCAGAAGAGGGTTTGTCGTTTTATGATAATATCTACTGAAAGTCATAAGATGCTGAAATATTTTCAGCAGATTAATACAAAAACCAGTAGACACTTGTTTTATGATAAAGACAAATATCCTTTCTGCTTCTGACAGGGTATGAAAATGACAGTCTGAAAAACAATACTGTTCCCCCTCAATTCATGCAATAAATAAATGCGACGATACGGTTTCTGAGAGAATAGATCAATCTTGGTAATCGTGTAGTCAAATCGCCGTCTCTTCAGCTTCTTCATCATTAACTGCAACCTGTCTATAAATAATATGACAACAAGTGTTAAGAAAGCAGTAATTTGATATGTCGGACTCAAGCAATTCGGATGCCTGTAGCAGCACTCATGTCTTGGTAACACAAGAGTCATTTCCACATCTGGAAGCTTTGAAGAGAACCATAGAAGAATATGTCTGGATAAAAGTTATGTCCGTATGGTTCAAAGTGCAGGAGCTACAGAGTGTGTATCAGAATGGTTTGACTACTACTACTGCTCAAAGAGCAAGAGCCAGAAAGTACAAACGGGAGTTTGAGGTTGATCACATCTCTGAGCTTGCTACTGACAGAGTTCTGCTTTAGATGATGATTTGGAAGGAGTGGCATCTGCTTGAGAAAATTTCCTGCACAGAGTCCTTTAAAAGGATTAGGAGTCATGAGTTGAATAACTGGATTTTTGAGTGGCAGGATTCTATAGATGATAAACTGTCTAGTGTAACATGGTTTCGATTAATAAAATATCAGTAATTATTGTAAATTGTCTTTTTATTCTTCTGCAAAGAGAACATAGTTAACACAAAGTCGATAAAAATTAACCAGATAATAACATTAATAAAATCAAGTTAAATCAATTAATCCCAATATATTTTGAAGGTAAGAAAACTTATTCTCAGGCAGAGGTTTAGTAAAGATATCTGCTGCTTGCTGATCAGTAGGGACATATTCCAGACGAATGTTCTTCTTTTGCACATGGTCTCTGATAAAATGATGTCTGATATCTATGTGCTTCATTCTGGAATGTAGTACTTGATTTTGCGTGATAGCTATAGCAATGGTATTGTCACAGAATATGGGTGATTCAGAAGCTTGAACTCCATAGTCCTTTAGTTGTTGCTGTATCCAATGCAATTGAGAACAGCAGCTTCCAGCAGCAAGGTATTCTGCTTCTGCACTAGACGTAGCTATGGAAGTCTGCTTCTTACTAAACCAGGAGATCAACCTATCACCAAGAAATTGACAAAGACCACTGATGCTTTTTCTGTCCAATTTACAACCTGCATAGTCACCATCTGAATATCCAACAAGATTGAAAGATGAGTCCTTAAGATACCATAAGCCGACATTTTGAGTACCATTTAAATATTTCAGAATACGTTTCGCAGCAATATAGTGTGATTGCTTAGGGTTAGACTGAAATCTTGCACAAACACAGACAGCAAACATAATATCTAGTTTGCTGGCAGTAAGATATAATAATGAGCCAATAAGACCATGATATTGAGTTACCTCTACTGAAATTCCACTATCATCTTTATCAAGTTTAGTATATGAGCTCATTGGAGTAGAAGCAGCAGAGCATGTTTCCATACCATACTTTTTTAGTAGTTCTTTAGTATACTTAGCCTGATTTAAAAAGATTTCTGTTTCCAGTTGTTTGATCTGTAATCCTAAAAAGAATGTTAATTCTCCCATCATGCTCATTTCGAACTGATCCTGCATTATCTTAGCAAACTTTTCACACAGTTTGGGGTTAGTTGACCCAAAGATGATATCATCAACATAAATCTGAACTAAGAGAATATGCTTATTTTTTGTGAATGTGAATAAAGTTTTATCAATCGTGCCGATGGTAAAGTCATGATTAACTAGAAATTGTGAAAGAATGTCATACAATGCTCTAGGTGCTTTTTTAAAACCATATAGTGCTTTATGTAATTTAAATAAATGGTGAGGTGAGAAGTGATCGATAAAACCTGGTGGTTGTTCGACGTAAACCTCTTCTTGCAGTAGTCCGTTTAGAAAAGCACTCTTCACATCCATCTGATAGACTTTAATATTTTTGAAGGCAGCAAAGGCTAAAAATATTCTGATAGCTTCAAGCCTTGCTACTGGTGCAAAGGTCTCATCATAATCTATTCCTTCTTCTTGTCTGAAACATTGAGCCACCAGTCTTTCTTTATTTCTGACTACACTGCCTTCTTCATTTAGTTTGTTTCTGAATACCCATCGAGTACCAATGATTGCTTGATGAGTTGGCCTAGGTACCAGAAACCATACTTCATTTCTTTTAAATTGATTTAGCTCTTCTTGCATTGCTTCAATCCAGCTGGGATCCAGAAGAGCTTCTTCAATTTTCTTTGATTCATCCTGAGAAATCAAAGTAGCATGCATATATTCATTAAGCATTTTTCTTCTAGTTCTTAATGGAGCTGCTGGATTTCCAATAACCAAGGATGGAGGGTGAGATTTTCTCCTAATAAAAGGGCTTAAAGAAATTTCTTCCTGATTTAAAGAGTTTTGATCATGTTCAGTCAAAGCAGTAGTAGGTTCTGAAATATCAACTACTGGTTCTGGCACATCCTGTGTCTGTTCTACTGGTTCCACCACAGGGATGTCTGGTTCTGGATTTTGAGTATCCTTAACTCTTGGTTCTGTGTCATCTTCACTGTCCAATTCCAGATGAATCCTGTCTAACCTGTTGCTCAGATTTGATTTGTTAGAAATTTCAGGAGCACTACTATCTTCATCGAATATAACATGAATAGATTCTTCAACTTTGAGAGTTCTGTTATTGAAAATCCTAAATGCTTTGCTTACTGCTGAATATCCAAGAAATAGTCCAGCATCTGATTTTGAATCAAATGCACACATGTAATTTTTACCATTATTGTGCACAAAGCATCTGCAACCAAATACATGAAAATAAGATAAATCAGGCTTACTCCCTTTACATATTTCATATGGAGTCTGATTATGTCTTTTGTTGATCATAGTCCTATTTTGAGTATAGCAAGCTGTAGTGATTGCTTCTGCCCAGAAGCGCTGAGAGATGTCTGCATCTGCTAGCATTATTCTAGCTGCTTCTTTAAGAGTTCTGTTTCTCCTCTCCGCGACTCCATTTTGTTGAGGCGTTCTGGCAGCTGAATATTCATGATGTATTCCCTGTTCATCCAAGTATGACTCAAGAAATTTGTTAGTAAACTCAGTGCCTCGATCACTTCAGATTTTAATGACGGAAACTGATTTTTCATTTTGAATCTTTTTCAAAAGCTTGATCAGAAGGCTACTGGTTTGATCTTTTCCAGCAAGAAATATTACCCAAGAAAATCTAGAAAAGTCATCGACAACAACAAGAGCATACTTCATTCCCCCTAAGCTCATGATAGGGATTGGACCGAATAAATCCATATGCAATAATTCCAAACATCTTGAAGTTGATTTACTACCTTTATTCTTGAAGCTAGATCTTACTTGTTTACCAAGTTGACATGCAGTGCAAACATGATTCTTAACAAAGCTAATGTCAGGTAAACCATTAACTAAATTTTGTTTCTTAAGATTACAATCGACTTGAAATTTAGATGATTTAATCTTTTGTGCCATAACCATTGTTTATCACTGAGAGATGCAACTAAACATGTGGGAACATTGACATGATTTATATTCCATGATACTCTGTAGGTCTTGCCTTCCCTATTCCCAGTTAATACCATAGAGTCATTAGCATCTTTAACTGTGCAAGTGTGCTTCTGAAAAGCTACTAAATAACCATTGTCACACAGTTGACTGATGCTAATCAGGTTATAACAAAGATTTTCAACTAAGAGCACATCATTTATGATAATGTTACCATGGACAATCTTACCTTTACCCACGGTTTTACCTTTTGAGCTGTCCCCAAAGGTTATTTTTGGTCCAGTACAACTCATTACTTCTGATAGTAGATTCTTCTGTTCAGTCATATGTCTGGCACATCCACTGTCCAGATACAATATGGAGCTGCTGATCTTTCTTTTCTTCTTATCTTCCTGCAAACACAAATTTTAGTAACTGGTACCCAGTCTATTTGGGTCCAAGCCTTATCAGTCCCTTAGGAATCCACACTTGTACAATTCTTGGAGATTTTGTACTTCGAGTATCCACAGGGGTGTGTGATATAGAAGGTCTGTTATTTCTAACAGAATGCATTTTAGAATGTTGTTCTTCCCTTCTGCTTTTGTTGTCTGGTCTGTATCTCTTCTGAACAGGTCTACAATTACAGTACTGGTAGTTTCTAACCTTAATAGAGGGTTGTTCTCCTGAGTTGAATCCTCTACTGGATCCAGCACTCCGGTGAATTCTGCTCTTAGGTTCAACGTAGCCCATACCATAATGGTTCCTTCTGTTCGTCTGATTTACAGGCTTTTCAACTCTAACATTTGGTACTTCTGGTTCATATACCACACTGGACTTAACAAAGTGAATGAATTTCCCTTTGCCTTTATCCAGTTCTGGCTTAGTACTCATTTCAGAAGTGCATTCATTGTTACTGAAACCGAGACCACTCTTGTCTCCAGATAATCTTTGTAACTCATGCATCTTCTCCAAGGAAATAGAAGACTTGTTCCATGCATTTACTAGCAATGAAAGCTTTTGATTCTCAGACCTCATAGTCTGGTATTCTGCATTTACTCTTTTATTCTCGGGTTTCAACTTATTTATCTCAACTTTTAGATCATTACAACTGTTTTCTTGCAAGCAAGTAAACTTACTGATCTGATCTTTTAAGTTTTGATTTTCAGTATTAACTTCCTTGAATGATTGAGAAAGTCTCGAGTACTCTTCCACCATGTCATGCAGTGCATTAACCAAATCAGTTCGTGTGAATTCATTAGAGTCAAAGTCAAACACCTTTCCAAATGTCGAGGTTGATTCAGTATCTGCCATGAGACATTTAGTCTCTTCTTCATCGCTGTCACTGGATTGACTTTCTGATTCAGAGCTAGATTCCGCCCACTAGGACTTGCTTTCCTCAGCGACCATAGCTTTACAATCTCTTCTAGACTTCTTATCATTTCGCTTGTGGTCCTTCTTCTTTTGATCATCTTTCTTGGGCTTCGAGCAATCAGCAATGAAGTGCCCAATCTTTCCGCAGTTAAAGCACGCCATATCACAAGATGGTCATTCATTTCTAAAATTCCGATTAGGATTCTGGTAGGCTCTGTGATTCTTCTTCATGAATCTTGAGAATTTCTTCACAAATAATGACAATGCATCGTTGCTAAGTTGTTCAGCAGTTCTGTCAGAGGTACTTTCAACAGCAATAGAAGGTGATGCACTTGGAATAACTGTAATAGGAGTAGCAGCAAGAGCCTTGGTAGGTTGATTTAATGAGGACTCTTCTACGCTTCTCATTTCTAGTTCAAACTCATACGCCTTTAAATCAGCAAACAAGTCATGTAACTCCAGCTTGTTCAAGTCTTTAGAGACTCTCATGGCCATAGTCTTTACATCCCATTCTCTGGGTAAAGCTCTCATCACTTTGAGTGCTATTTCTCTGTTGCTATGCTCTTTTCCCAGAGCCGCCAGCTCATTGACCAAGCTGCTGAAATGTTCATCAAACTCATATAGAGTTTCACCAGCTTTCATTTTTAAATTCTCAAACTTCTGCATTCCTACAGGCAGTTTATTTTCTTTTTTCTGCTCATTTCCTTCACATATCTGAATGAGCTTCTCCCAGATTTCTTTTGCAGTAGAACACATCTTGATCTTGCTAAAGGTGTTCTTATCAAGAGTTTTATACAGCAACAGCTGTGTTAGATTTTTCAACCATCTGTGGTGCACCGTCGGTAACAGCAACAGCTGTGTTAGATTTTAATATCTTCAATGGACCATCTGTGATGACATACCACATGTCATCATCCTGCACTACAAGGTGAGCTTGCATTCTAATCTTCCAGTCGTCAAAGTCTTCTTTAGAGAACATAGGGACCTTGCTAAAGTGTGCCATCTGTTGTAGATTTTCTCGAACAAGACTATCCTGCTCTGATACCAATTGTTGGGAATCGATGTAGAGTTTAGAAGGAGGGGGTAAATAAACTTAACTCCTTTTCTTCTAACTTTTTCACGTAAAGGAGATGCTAAAATCCTGCTAGAGATAATAGCTTATCTTGTTTTGTATACTTCCAATAGATTACAATAATGAGTGCGGAAACAATCCAATGGAGTAAGTGAAAACAGTAAATAACAGTAGGCAGTAGACAGTAGTTGTTTATGGAAGCTCGAAGATGAAATCTTCTACGTCTCCCCTTCTTCTATTTCCAGAAGGTATTACTAAAAGACTTTGGATATTACAGTACAACACTTGTACACACCCACTTCAGCAGGGCTTACCTTTTGCCTATTGAAACTCTTAGATTCTCAACACAATTGAAATACAATACAGTAATGTTCTGAAAAAGATTCTTTCCAGATTACAAACTCTTCTCAACAAGATATAAATATTTGAGTGATTTTAAAGAGTGTGAGAAACAGTAGCACAAGATAATCTCAATCAATTGGATATATGCTATGAAGCGTGTGCTGCTTTTCTCAATAGTTGAGCTAGAAGATATTTAAAGATTCGCGATTTGCTCAAAAAGGTCGGATATATAGGATTGAAAATTATTCAGCTCTATATTTTCTATATGGGTTTGTTCCATATATAGAGGTAACTGAGCCCAACGTCTATAATCAGAGATTGTCTCCTGTTTTCTGATACAATCAGCTTTAATACCGAAATGGGTTTCTGTAGAAAAGGTACATAACAATCAGTCATGTTTTATACTAAAATCGGTAAAGCGTATTGAATGACTTCGTACAGTAATTAATGCTGCAATTAATACTGGTACTAGGTAAAGTAACGATAACATTTAAGGCTGATTTCGTTAAGACGTTAAGTCCCGTTAAGTCCTATCTTCTGCTTCTGATTCTATATCCATCTTTGATAAACTTAGTACTCCTACTGATTTTCTTCTTTTAAAACTGAGTACTGCTTCTGGTTTATCAATAAATAAATTCTGCTTTTCATTTGTCTGCTGTTTTTAATGTAAGATTTGCTGGTTTTGATTTTCATCGCCACAATAAATTTAGATCTATCATAATAAATCAAGGCATCCACTTTAAATGGTTCCAAGAATTTAGTGTAACATATAGCAACAATAAATCAAAACTCCCACTTATAAGTAGGGTATAATAATACTTAAAAAAATAAATATAGCGTAAACATTAATGAATAATGATTAAATAATATAAAACATAGATTTTTACCTTTTAATAACCTTACTATCATGCCAAGAGTTTCAACTTTTCATCTCAACTTTGGGAAGTTAGCTACTCATTATTCAAAGTGTAAAACTTTGAATATGAATTTAACATGCTAATTATATTTAAATGATGAAATAAAGGAAAAACAAAAAGAGAAATATTATGAACTCAAAGGTTTGTTCATAAAATGAGGGATATCTCAATACATTACAATGCACCCCTATTTATAGCCAAATTTGGGGAGACAACCTAAAATGAAATATTATTTTTTGGAGAGACAACCTAAAATGAAATATTATTTTTTACACATAAGTCTTCATTGGTGTTCCAAGAAATTAATATTTTAATACCCATCACTTTTGAAAATCTTCCCATCCGAATTTTCTTCTTCATATAAAACAAAACATGTAGATATCTGAGTTGTTTGAATTGTGGTTTTTTTTTTTTACCATTTGACTAAGTAATTTGAGAGATATGGTCAAAATGCTAGAGCATGGTAAAACTGCCACTTCTTTGGTAACTTTATTTGTTGCTTAATTTGATCTCACTTGTGAGAAGATTTTTATCTAATGCTTGCCACCAATATTGTAGATATTAACATAAACTTTCTACAGGTCCAAGAATCATCTTAATCCCATTTGCAACGCCAATGTTATTCTTGTTTTATCGAACCTGTAAAAAATAGTAAAAACTTATAATTACATAACAAATTATATTTTATGCAATTTATTATAAAACATATAATATTTAAACATTTAATATAACAAAAACTATAAATTTATATTATAAAACATTTAATTAATATACTATTTTTTATCTTTATCATAGTGCAACTCTGTAAGCTGGTGTTACAATTCTCTCGAGAATCTCAAATGGTCCTATGAACCTAGGACAGAGTTTGTCATTCTTTCCAAATCTCATTACACCCTTCATAAGTGCAACTTTCACAAAAACAAGGTCACCCACTACAAACTCTAAATCTTTCCGTCGTTTATCCGCTTAACTTTTTTGACGGCTCTGAGCAGTCTTCATCCTATCTCGGATCTTGACTACTAGCTATGCAGTTTTTCTGACAATATAAGTGAAACATCCACTACTCATTTTCTTAAAAGTACTAATATATATTTATAAAATATTTTTGACATTATTTTAGAATGAAACAACCAACTAACATTTAAATATCAAAGGAAATAGTTTGAATCATAAAATCGTCACTCGCTTTCAACTTCTACTTACCAAAATTGCTAAAACTAACTACCTCTAAAAAACCCCTAAAAAGCATAAATAAAAGTCTTAAAATATCTTTAACATAAATCATAAACATAAATACGGAAAACTAGAAGCGCTGGTCCTCGGGTTATGTGCACCTTCAGTCTAGTCAGATCATCCATCAAGACTTCCACTACCATCAACATCAAACTCAACTTCATCGATCACACCTAGTGAGTCTAAAGAATCAACACTCCATAATCTTGATAAAAACATAATACATATTCAAATCACATGAAATAGTGAAATACTTGTAAGTAAAATAACATTTTCATGAAGATACATAAACTTAAACAAAAACATTTTCATATCAACATATTCATATTTATATTCATCATAAATGTATTCATATTCATATTCATGTTCGTTGAATTCAGATCGTTGATTGTGACATTCGTATTCGTATTCGTGTTGGGGCGATGGATCAATCTACATGTAACCACAGTACTGGGCGGAGGAGACATCAGCGACACTCTCACCTGTCAAATGAGCCTTGACTTTATGTATTAACATATTATCCCATCATCTTATTCGTATTAGTCATAATCCCTTCACATCCTTCATCATTTCGTATTTCCATCACTTCATAAAAGCATGCATAATAATATGATTTTACCTTTAAACCAAGCATGCAACATATCTTTTAAATGTTCATATTAAATCATAACATCCATAAACATTTAAAATAAACATTTTAACTTATAAAACAGCAATCAGAGCACTGCCGTGAGGTTTACTATTTTCTAGGTGTAAAATTACCGTTTTACCCCTAGACGTAAAAATCCTCGAATTTGACTTTTTCTTAATTTCATTGACTCTGACATATCCCAAATAATTATTTAAGCTTAAATTAAATTTACGACAATTTTATTTAGCTTAAATTATAGACTTTTCAATTATTCCTTAATTATTCATTTTTATGTATTTTAATCCGATTTATTTCAAAATTTAATTATTCATTTTAATGTTTTTAATCCCGATTTATTTCAAAATTTAATATAAAATTACTAAATTAAAAAATTAGAGTTTTTATAATATTTTAGCTTTCGTGAACCATTACTCGACCCCCGTGATCCATGTTTCGAATTTATGAACCAAAAGAAAACCCTAATCGATCCATGCTAGACCTTTACGAGCCATCTTCAATTTTCATTGAGCCAAGCTTGGACTATCTCAAACCGAACCCTTCCCAGCCCCTCTAGGAACCCTCATGGACCCTTAAAACCTTAGGACTCGACCCTAGGCTTGAAACCCAAGCCCCCAAACCAGCAACAAAACTGGCCGATAACTCCTCCTAGCCTAGGACCCCTCGAACTCGCCCCTAGGACTCTAGCCACTGGACCAGCCCCTAAACAAGACCCTTGTGCACCCTTTTAGGACCTTAAAGCCTTGAACTAGCCCAGCCCAGAGCCCCCCTGGCCGAGCCCCTTCCCCTGCGCGCTGCACTTGTGCGCCTCGGGTGGAGTCCTAGCTTGCTAGGACTCCTCCGCTGCCGTGACCCTCGAGTTCTAGCATGACTAGGACTCCTTCCCTGACCTGAGCCAAGCCCCAGCCGTGACCCAAGCCAAGCCATGCAACCTAACCCTCTTCAACCGAGCCCCATGATCCCAAAACCTTGAGTTCGGTTCCAACTTGTTGTTCCTTTGAGTGCAACGTGTTTGGGGTGGCTTAGAACTCCCTAACTCGTGTAAAAACATCCTTGATCAATACCCTAGTCATTCCAGCCCCTTAACAACATAATATACATTTTTTTGGATAAAAAATCAAGAGTTTAACATATGTATATCCATAGTTACGAAAATAATAAGATGTGTGACTTGTTTTCATTCAAAACATGATTGAACAAATACTATGGTGTGATGGATGAGTAAAAGGGACAACATGGCGTGCCTTTGCATTTTTAACGCACGATCATACGTTGACGATTCAAGAATGACGACGAGGAGAACCTTGGCTTGAATATCCTAGAAAATTTCGATGCATTTCCCTTCAAACCCTTGTGTGTGTGTCGTGTATTGAGAGAAAAGGAGTTTGTATGATTTAGGGGAGTAGGGCGTGAGTTTGAATGGTGTGGGGAAGGGTTTTGTGTACTTTAAATAGTTAATTAACACACTAAAAAAAGTCTTGGCCCATTAACAAAGTTAATTAGGTCCAATTATCCCATTAATGCTTAAGTTAAATATTTTGTTTAATAAAGTTTGTGAGATTATCAGCCTGGTAGCCAAAACCTTCATATTTTTGTTGAAAATCCAACACCGATAAAATTACATCTCGGCGTATAAAATCACCTCGAAATTCTTTATTTTAAAAAATAATAAAAGCATCAATCATATTTTAAATAATTAAAAAAATTATTTAATAAAATCTTTTTATTTTTTTCAACCCTCGGTCTCCGTTACTCGATCGCAACTCGAATAACCCTTAAAAATACATTTTAATGCCTGTAAGTAGAAAAATTACTAAAACATCATATAAACATATCACATAATCAATTTAGCAATTAAAATCAATTAATTAATTATTTTCCATATTTCCTAGATTCGCATGCAGTTGGATTATGTCGTATTAATTTTGGACCTTACAATAAGGACCCAAATCTGATCTCTCTCCCACCTCATCCCAATAAATAGGTGATCAAAATTTCTACCATAAAGTGCCTCGTATGGAGACATACCTATAGATGTCTGATAGCTGTTGTTGTATGTGAATTCCACTAAAGGTAATTTTGGTTCCCAGCTGCTCTTGAAATCGATCACACAAGCTCGGAGTAAATCCTCCAGAATCTTAATCAATCTCTCAGACTGACTGTCGGTTTGGGGATGAAAAGATGTATTGAACAACAGTTTGGTACCCATAGCTTGATGTAGTCTCTTCCAGAAAGAAAATGTAAACCTCGGTTCTCTTTCTGAAACGATAGACACTGGTATCCCATGAAATCTGACTATCTCTCTCATGTACAGCTCTGCGTACTGAGTCATGGTGAAAGTCCTCTTAATAGGCAGAAAATGTGCTGACGTCGTAAGCCGATCGACTTTCACCCAAATGGCGTTAAATCCTCCAACCGTCCTCGGTAGCCCTACCACAAAATCCATTGTGACATTCTCCTATTTTCACTCCGGAATAGGGAGAGGCTTAAGCTTCCCTGCAGGTCTCTGATACTCTGCCTTAACCTGATGGCATGTCAAACACTCAGACAAAAAGCGCAAAATATCTCGTTTCATGCATGGCCACCAATACAAGGAGTGCAAATCCTTATACATCTTCGTACTCCCTGGGTAAATAGAGTATAGGGTACTGTGAGCTTCTTTCATAACATCTTACCTCAGAGAATCACCACTAGGAACCCACAGTCGATCACGATAACGAACAATGCCATCCTCAATAGAATACAACTTCAGAACCTTGGACTCGTCCCTCGGTCTCAAATTCTGTAACTGCTCATTAGAAGACTAACATGCTCGAATCCTGTCTCTCATAGTTTACTGAACTATCAAGGTAGAAAGATTAGGAGCGTCACCCCTGGCATACACCGTAAGCTATAATCTTTGTCTAAAGTGGTCTTTGGACAGACAACTGAGCAATCACTGCATTATTCCTACTCAATGCATCTGCGACCACAATAGCCTTTCTCGGGTGGTAGCTAATCTCGCAGTCATTATCCTTAACCAGCTCTAACCATCTCTGTTGACTCATATTCAACTCTTTCTGGGTAAATAAGTACTTAAAAATTTTGTTATTAGTAAAAATCTTGCGCTTCTCCCCATACAAGTAATGACTCCAAATTTTTAGAGCGAATATTACTCTTTCAAGCTCGAGGTCATGAGTGGGATAATTCTTCTCATGCACCTTCAACTGTCTGGATGCATAAGCTACCACTCAATCATTCTCCAAAAGAACCGCACCCAAACCGAGCTTCAAAGAATTTGTATAAAGAAAAAACTGTCCTTGCCCTGATGGGATCGCCAAAACTGGCTTTGAAGCGAAAGCTTGCTTCAGCTTCTCAAAGCTCTCTTGGAACTTTGATCCCCACACAAACTTTGTATTTTTCTTTTTCATGGCGGTCATGGGTACCGCAATAGTAGAGAAGCCCTGAATAAACTTCATGTAGTAGCCAGCTAGACCCAAGCAAGTGCGGATCTCTGTCACACTCTTAGGCTCTGGCCAACCTCTAACTGCCTCGACTTTGATGGTATCCCGAACATAGGTCTATCTTTGAGAAAATCGAAGCTCCTTGCAACTGATCAAACAAATCTTCGATTCTAGGCAAGGGATACTTATTCCTAATGGTGACCCTGTTATGCTCCCTATAGTCAATACAAAGTTGCATACTGCCATCCTTCTCTTTCACAAATAAAACCAATGTGCCACAAGGAGAAAAGCTAGGGCTGGTGTGCCCCAAGGAGAGAAGCTCGAGCGAATAAAACCCTTGTCCAGCAACTTCTAAATCTGCTCCCTCAGTTATTTCATCTCCACAGGTGCTAAAAGATAGGGTTCCTTAGAAATTGGCCCAGTCCCAAGCATCAACTCGATGGAGAATCCAACTCTCGATCTGGTGGGATGCCAGAAATGTCCTCAGAAAAAACGCTAGGAAAGTCTTTGACAACCTCGTTATCCTCTAGCCTCTTACTGACTTGCTAAGATACTGACACAAGGCTTGCTAGAAAAGCTTGACAGCCTCTCTTCATAAGTTTCCTTGCACAGATATAAGAAATAATGTGCGGCATCTGCTTGTTCCTTGCTGCCTAAAAGATAAACGATTTCTCATTGGTGGCCAAACAAACACTGGCCTCTGCCAGAAATCTATCGAAGCCTCATTCGAAGATAGCTAGTCCATGCCAAGAATGATGTCAAACTCATGCATCGGAAGTACAATCAGATCTGCATGTACAAAATTCTTCTTTAAATGAAGCTCCAGATCCTTCACTATTTTTGTAGTAACCATCTAATCACCAGAAGGGATAGAAACTCTAAAGCCCAAATCCAAGTCCTCTGGTATAATTTTTAGCCGCTTGGAAAATGTCTCGGATATGAATGAGTGTATAGTTCCTGAATCTAGCAATGCATAAGTGGTTACATCTGAGATAAATATCCTCCTTGTGACAAATATACCATCAATACCATTTATGCCTAATAAATTCATAAACTTCTATCGTTAATAAATTATAAAAAATTACATTGAATGATCCTTTGAATAGTCTCGAAATTACCCAATTTGGCCAACATGAATGTTAAAAATCGCAAATAAGTCCTTACTTTTCCTCGAATTTATCATTTGGCCCTCAAAGTTTCAAAAATTATCAATTAGGTTCACATTTTTTTTTATTTTTGGTTCAATAGCCACTTCATAATTTTAAGTTGATCAAATTCTATCCTATATATTACAAAGTTTACATTCCAAGCCCAGATTTCTCAAAGTACAATGGCGTCCCTTAAATCCATCTAATTTATATCAGGCAACCTAGTTTCCTCTAATTTCCTTATCTCTAAAGCAGCTCTACTAACCAAATTAACATTTCATGCAATCAAATCAATATAAACACATTAAGTAAATAGTTTACTAGTAATCAAAGTCATGTCTGGCTCCGTCTCAGCCTCCTCAGCGTGCATCACATATGCTCTACAAGTAGTAGGTCATTTACTCCTCGGGCAATCCGCTTTATGGCCTTCCTCCTTGCAGATGAAGCAATTGAACGATCCCCACATGCATTTTACCATAGTGCAGATGGTTGCATTGATTTCACGGTTGCCTCTCCTTAGTCTTTGAGGCACCTGAATTCTGCGGTTGCTTCTGCTGCCCAAGCTTCTTGAACTGACTTTGGGGCATCTGCTGCCCTAGAGCTCTAGAAGGTCAAGAAAAATGCAGGCTGAGAACTCTGCTTAGTCTGCTGTCTCTTGCGCTATAGCTCAAAGTCAATGTCCCTCAAATATTTCTCAGCCTGATAGGCACAAGCAGTAGCATCCTCGTAATCTGTCGGCCTCATCAACATCACTTCCCTACAAATAGTGGGTCTGAGGCCATCGTAAAATGCCTCAGTTTCTCGATAACATCTCTAGAAATGAGGGACATGAAGTAGGAACCCCTATCAAACTTTCTAATGAACTTAGCAATAGACGTGTCCCCCTATCGGAGACTCATCTCTATTCATATTGCCATAATACATATTCTTGAACTGATTTCAAGTAAGGGTAATTAGATTAACCCCATGCTCTGCTCCTTACCACCATAGAGACGCATCGTCTCGCATCATATAGGTGGCACATCGAACCCTGTTAGTGTCACCCATTTTAAGATATCGAAAGTGTAGCTCGAGGGACCTGCTCCAACCCTCAGCAACAAACGGGTTGTTCGTGCTAGAAAACTGCTTATGATTTAGCCTCCTAAACTTCTCATAGGCATCCTGCTGCGGTCTTGGAGCCTGCTGAGGTTGCTCCATAAACTGTGTTATGCCCTCAAGGACCCTGGTAGCATGATCTCTCGATGGTGGCGGTGGAAACCTATTACCCTCATGAATACACTCCTGTCTATCATCACTGGCTGCTCGTCTCGGAGCATAATTCATGAACACAGTCAAATTCTAAACGTATCCAACATGCAATTCAATCTAGCCTTTAAACCATTTAGCTTCAAAACATATAAACATGTATTCAAACGTATAAATCATGTAAACGTGCAGGTAATAACATTAAAATATTTAAAAATAAAGACTTGAGGCTTGACGACTAAGCTTCTGAAGCTGGCGGTGGCACAATACTTTACAAGAAACCTTGCTCTGATACCAACTGAAACGACACTAAACATCTACTGAAAGTTTTTTTTAAATCTAGCCAACGACCGAAGCATATACATACACCCATACGTATAAAATTTTGAAATATTCTATTAAAATAAGTTTAACTGTTGAATAAATTAATGTAGTTAAAATCATAAAAATGAACTACCCTATGCGTCTACTGTGTAAAAAAAAAAGCATCAAGTAAGACGTCAAAATATGTCAAATCATCAGCACAATGAAATCATGAACCGTTTAAAAATGCAGTTTAAACATATTTTCAAAGATCATATTTGCAGCAAATAACTCAAGGTCCTAAGGTTCTCGTGCACCACCAGTTTCGCCAGATCAGTCTTCTGCACTTCCTGTCTCCTCAAACTCATGCTTACATGCATCAATCACACCTAGTGAGTATAAAAACTCAACACACCTTAACCATGACAACAAAATATATATATAACATAACTTTCATTACCTTTCATAAGTATAAACCTATTCATTTCCTGTCAACAAATACATATACGTTTTCCCTTAAACGAGTTCAGATAATTAATTGTGACTTTCGTATCAGCTGTTTTTCGATTGATCAATACGTAGTACCAACCAGGCGGCGGAGACATCAGCGACAATCTCACCCGTATACTGAGCCTTGGCCTTACATATCATCGTATCATTTCGCATTCGTATTAGGCACAATCAAATCACCTCCTTGAAAATATTTTATCATATCCATCACTTATAAAAATTCATGCACATAACATTTTTTGAAACCAAGCATGCACATATTTTATAATATTTTACATAAAAATCCATATTCATTCAAAATAACGTTTTTAACCAAAACGTTTCAGTTATCAGAACACTGCCATAACCTCCAACCTTATTCAGGTGCAAAATGAACAATTTGCCCCTGAAGTTCTAACTTGACCATTTTACCCCTGGACCTTAAACTTCGACCGAATTCATTAAAACTTACCAAAACACCTTAAAACATATTTTAAATCATTTTTTAGACATAAACACAAGCCCATTGGCTAAATTTCATAATTTGTTTTAAAACTCGGACCAAGTCCCGATTTTAATCTGAATCAACTCAAAACTCAACCAAACCTTCCTAAAATTTAACCATGGCTTAAAAGTACCTTACCAGACTTTAAACAACCTAAAATATACCACAACCTAAAACAGACCACTTAAGACCCTCGAAAGCCTCCGAAACTGTAACGCCTCGAAAATTTGAAGGTCCACGTAAACCACATGCATGCAAGATATTAAATTCCTTGTGTATTTCAATTAATCGTTTTAATTGCATAAATTAATTATGTTGTATATGTTGACATGTTTAAAATATACTTTTCTACATGGTTGTATTAAAATGTAATTTTTTTAAAAGGTTATTCAAGTTGGGATTGAGGAACGGAGACCGATGGCTGAAAAATGGAAAATCTTTTTAATAAATAATTGTTTTTAATTATTTAAATCAAGGGGGATTCTTTTCTTATTTTTGAAAATTAGGAGTTTTGAGGTGATTTTATACCCCGAGACGTAATTTTTAGCGGTGTTGGATTTTCAACAAAAAATACAAACGTTTTGGCAACCCGGCTAATAAATTCACGAACTTTATTAAACAAAATAAATTTTAAATACACTAAGGGGCTTAATGGGACTAATTAACTCCCCTAATGGGGCTAAGCTTTGTTAGTGTTATTAATTAAATATTTAAAGTGCAAAACCCTTCCCCACACCTTCAATTGTCACGCCCGACACCCATGCACACAAGAAACTCTTTTATGTCAACCTACCACACGGCACACACAAAGTTGAAGGAGTAAAGATTTGAAAGTTTGCAAGGAAATTCAGCCATCGTCCTCGTCGTTGTTTTTCGATTTGTCAACGTTAATTCGTGCGTTAAATACTAAAAGGCACGTCATTTTCTTCCCTTTTACTCACCCATCACACCATAGTATTTTTTTAAACATTTTTTTCATGAAAAACAAGGGACACTTTGTTATATTTTCGTACATGCATCAAGGGTGGTTTTAAAAACATGTATTTTCATCCAAAAATTTGGTTTAACATGTACCTAAGGGGCTGCCATGATTAGGAAGTATTATGGGTTGTTTTTACACGAGTTTAAGGGGCCTAGAACATACACAAATTTGATGTACAACACGAAGAAACACCCTGGAAACCAATAACATGTGGTTGTGTCTTGTGGACTCGGGTTGTAAGGGTTGGTGGCTGGGCTTGGTCTCGGCTGGGACTAGGGCTAGCTAGGGTCCGTGAGGGGTCGGGGAAGGAGTTCTAGCCATTCTAGGACTCGGGCACCAGGGCTGGGAAGGAATCCTAGCAACTCGAGAAGGGTCATGCCGCACGCTTGTGTGCAGCAACGCGCTTGGAGTAAGGGGCTCGGCCAGGGGGATTTGGGCCGGGATAGGTCAACTCAATATGGTTCTAATATGGTGCACGAGGGGTTGGTTCAGGGTCTAGTCCTGTGGCTATGTCCTAGGCGCTTGATCGAGAAGTTCTTGCCACAAGGGAGTCTCGGTCTTGGCTTGCAGCAGGGGTTGTGGCTTGCGGTTGGGGCTAGGGTCAGGTTCTTTGGGTGCTTAGGGTCCAGGGGAGGGCTAGCTTGATGTTAGCTCAGGACGGCTTGGGCATGGCTCATGGAAAGATGAAGATGGCTCGTGGGTTAGTGCTTAGGTTCGAAAATAGGGCTTGACTGGAAAATAAAATGAAACATGGCTCACGGGGGCCGAGTTATGGGTCATGAGGGCTAAAATAATACCAAAAGTCTAATTTTTTAATTTAGAAATTTTATATTAAAGTTTGAATTGATTTGGGATTAAAACACTTTAAAACGAATAATTAAGGATTAATTGAAAAGTCCAGAATTTAAGCTAAATAAAATTGTGATTTAAGCTTAAATAATTATTTGGGACATGTTAGAGTTAATGTAATTAAGAAAAAGTCAAATTCAAGGAATTTACGTCTAGAGGTAAAACGGTAATTTTACACTTAGAAATTAGTAAACGTCATGGCAGTGCTCTGATTGCTGTTTTATTTGATAAATTTTTTATTTTAAATGTTTATGAATTTTTATGATTTAATATGGACATTTAAAAGATATGTTGCATGCTTAGTTTAAAAAAAACGTTATTTATATGCATGTTTTTATAAAGTGATGGAAATACGAAATGTTGAAGGATGTGAAGGGATTGTGACTAATAAAAACACGTGATGCGATGATATGTTAATACGTAAGGCCAAGGATCAGTTGACGGGTGAGAGTGTCGCTGATGTCCCTGCCGCCCAGTACTATGGTTACATGTAGATGTATCCATCGCCCAGTACGAATACGAATACGAAAGTCACAATCAACAATCTGAATTCAACGAAGATGAATATGAATATGAGTATGTTCATGATGAATATGAATATGAATATCTTGATATGAAAATGTTTACGAAAATGTTTATGTTTAAGTTTATGGAGTGTTGAGTCTTTAGACTCACTAGGTGTGATTGATGCATGTGAGTTTAATGTTGATGGTAGTGGAGGTCTTGATGGATGATTTAACTGGACCGAAGGTGCACATAACTCGAGGACTAGCGCTTCTAGTTTTCCGCATTTACGTTTATGATTTATGTTAAAATATTTTACGACTATTTGTTTATGCTTTGAGAGTTTTTGAGAGGTTGATAGTATGGGCTATATTTTTCAAATATTGTTTTTAGGTTTGGTAAATGTGTGACGATTTTATGATTTAAACTATTTCCTTTGATTTTTATAGTTGGTAGTTTTATATTAAAATGATGACAAAAATATTTTATAAATATATATATATATGTATTTCAGCCGATTAGTAGAAGGATATTAAAAAAATTCTAGTACTTTTTAAGAAAACGAATAGTGGACGTTTCAGTTGGTATCAAAGCAATGGTTCTGTAAAGGGTTGTGCCACCATCAGTGCCGGGAAGCTCAGTCGTCAAACCTCAATCTGTAAGTTTACATGATTTATATGATATATATTATGTTACCTACATGTTTACATGATCTTATACGTTTAAGCTACATGTGCATGAACGTTATGATGTGAAATGACATTTATGTTTAAGGTTGCATGATAAATGATTGTTATCCTGCATGGTTGCATGACTTTGTTATGCTAAAGATAAGATGCATAATGATTTTTTATGTGAGTTACGATGTGGATTAAGGAGTTATCTGATTTTCATGCATGCTGGCTTTGTAGTGGAATTGGACATGTTTAAGAATTTTGTTATTTGGGTGTTAGGAAAAGTTGATGTTGATTTGACTATATTCATTTTTGGGCCTTGGTATTGATATTTTACTTTTGGGGTCATAAGCTAATCATGAATGTCATAAATGCTTTTGAGACACGTAGATTTTTCTAAAAAAATACTGATGACTTGTGGGTACTAGTTGAGTTAATTTTTGAATTAACCTAAGGAATAATGATTCGAGGATTGTAACGACTTTAGAAGTAAGAAAATTTATCAATTGAGATTTTAGGTTTTGATGAAAATGTAAGATTGATTATGAGAATTGATTTTTGGGTGAATAAGTTTAAAATGTGAGAAATTTTGTTATGGGAAACATGTATAAGGAAATTAAAAATACCAAAAACTTAGAGGTTAATTGTAGGATTTTCGAAATTAAGAACAAATGGGATAATTTTTGTGGAAATTAAGAATTAATTTTGCAATTGTTAAGTAAATTGGAGACTATTTTAGCAATAAGCGATAATTGAATGATTTAAATAATAGGAAATTTTGATGATTTAGGCTCGAAAAGATATTTAGAACCTTGGGATATCTTGGGTTATAATGTTATAAGGAATTTTATCAAGGGTATTTTAGGATGAATCGATATTAGGTTGAAAATCTAAGAATTTGTAGGTGTGTTTGTGATTTTAAGGTTGAAATATGAAAGGTTGATGAATATTTTGGGTATATTATAAGGAAAATAATATACGATAAGGGTGGTAATCCATTTTAAATATTGGGAATTGTAAGAAAAGTTGAAAGTCGAGGTTATAGGAAAATGGAACTAGGTCGTCATGGGTTGTTGTAAGTTGAGTTTCACAAACGAGGATCTAGAAAGTAAATTTAATTGGGACCAATGAGACGTAAGGACATACTAAAACTTAATTTTTATCAGAGTAGCGCAGCGGAAGCGTGGATTATTGGGATACTAGAACTAATTCTAAAATTTTGACTATCAAGGATAAGCGAATTTCGAAGGACGAAATTCAATTTAAGGGGAAGATTGTAACGCCCCGAAAATTTGAAGGTTCACGTAAACCACATGCATGCAATTTATTAAATTCCTTGTGCATTTCAATTAATCATTTTAATTGCATAAATTAATTATGTTGTTCATGTTAACATGTTTAAAATATACTTTTCTACACGGTTGCATTAAATTATAATTTTTTTAAAAGGTTATTCGAGTTGCGATCGAGGAACGTAGACCGATGGCTGAAAATTGAAAAATGTTTTTATTAAATAATTGTTTTAAATTATTTAAATAAAGGGATGCTTTTCTTATTTTTGAAAATAAAGAGTTTTGAGGTGATTTTAAATGCTGAAACATAATTTTTTGCGGTGTCCGATTTTCAACAAAAAATATGAACATTTTGGCAACCAAACTAATAAATTCACGAACTTTATTAAACAAAATAATTTTTATTTGCAGAAGGGGCTTAATGGGCCTAATTAACTCCCAAATTGGCCTAAGAATTGTTAGTATTTTTAATTAAATATTTAAAGTGCAAAACCCTTCCCCACACCTTCAATTGTCACGCCCCACACCCCTGCACGCACAAAAATCTTTTCTCTCAACCTACCACATGGCACACACAAAGCTGAAGGAGTAAAGCTTTGAAAGTTTGCGAGGAACTTGAGCCATCGTAATCGTTGTTGTTTTCGATTCGTCGACGTTAATTCGTGCGTTAAATACGCAAAGGCACGCCATATTCTTCCTTTTTACTCATCCATCACACCATACTATTTGTTCAAACATGTTTTACATGAAAATCAATGGACACTTTATTATATTTTTGTACATGCATCAAGGGTGGTTTTTAAAACATGTGTTTTGATCCAAAAATTATGTTTAACATGTACCTAAGGGGCTGCCATGATTAGTGTGGAGACCCGGACGCTAATTCATTTTTTAATCATTCTTGGGAATAATTTACTCAATTAAGATAAACAGGATCTAATTTTTTTTTAAAACACAAATGCGAAAATGTAATGTAATCAATCTGATATACATATCAAACATAAAGTGCATGTCTTGTACTCCATACATTAAAATCACACTAAGGTTCAACTACTATATATCAAGTGCTGAAGCCTATCTACGTCTGATCCGAATCTCCACGCTAACTTGTCCTCTCTCATTCTATTCTTGACCCTGATCTTGTCCCACCTGTTGTCATGCACACATACAAACAAGACAACAGCCGGATAACTCCGGTGAGAGTATAATCCCAGTATAAACAATGAATACATGCAATCATATAACAAATATAAAAGCATGAAACAGATATCAATAACATGTATCAAATCATAAGGACATTTATCGATATAAAGCTGTAAATAAAACTCTGGACTCGTCATCTCAGACTCGACTCCTCTCTAATCTAGGGATCCCGGTTCTTGGATATTTGCAAATATATATCGAATCTCAGCGATAGTAATAAATCAACTCCTAAGCAAAATCGATATAAACCAAACATCCAGTGTCTTGGCATATCCGCCAATGAATAGGCATCTCCGCCCATGACTCAATACACGCTTTTCTATAAATCAATAGACTAAGCATAACAATTTCATTCTATTAAAAACATCAATGCAATAATTAAAGTATGTGATTTTATGGGAAACTCGAGTCTAATCTGACTCGGGTCGATTTTCCGGTTAACATCGATTTATACCTTTCTTTCTGTTCATCTGACTCTGTCGAAGTCTTGAATTCGAATCTGTCAATTACTCAATCTGTAAATGACAATATCGAGGGTATCGTATCAATACACCATTCAATTCAATACTGGATATAATCAGAACTCAATCAAATTCTGTTTAAACGGCATATCGGTACAATCTCAATATACCCAACAATACAAATCAACAGATATCAATTCCCACAACTCATAATCGATAACAATACAATCTGATAACAAATCTCAATCAAATCAACTCTGAAAAATCATAACAATTTCATACGGTATCCGTTCTTCGATCCGGTTTCGATTATACGATGTTTATTATGTCAAGAACACCATATATGAATCATATATGATTCCTTCAATATCATATTTTAAAAAACATAACAAAACGTAGAAAAACTTACGTCCAGTTGAAGCTCTCGTCGATAGAAATACGGTACCGAAGTCGGATTAAAATTCTGACGGACGGATCTTGCACAATCACAAATCTAACATATGTAAAAGGCGTAAGGATTTTTCGTAACTTTATTTCGTTCCTAAGGATTTTTCGTAAATTTATTTCGTTCCTTTCTTCAACTTTCTTATGGAATGAATGAAGGTTGCATATATATATACATCTCGTGCATGTCCAAGCCATGTGGCTTCATCTTTGCAAAGCACGTCTCACGTATATGCACGACCTCAATTGGCGCATGTGCGCAACACTCTCTGGAAATGACATCTTGGCTACTGGACACCTCGCGCATATGCGCGCCTTCACTCGGCGCACATGCGCCAACTTCTCTGGACTCGGCAATTACCAATACATCTCCTCGCGCATATGCGCGCCCTGTCTCGCGCATATGCGCGAGGTCCTCTGCTGTGACCAGGGCTAGCTACAGTCCATTTGGGGGTCAAGGAAGAGTCATAGCCACACTAGAACTCGAGCACCAGGGCTGGGAAGGAGTCCTAGCCAACCCAAGAAGGGTCATGTAGCGCGCTTGTGTGCAGCAACGCGCAGGGAGTAAGGGGCTTGGCCAGGGGGATTTGGACTGGGCTAGGTCGACTCACTAGGGTGCACAAGGGGTTGGTTCAAGGTCTGGTCCGGTGGCTAGGTCCTCGACGCTTGATAGAGGAGTTCTTGTCACAAGGGAGTCTCGACTGTGGCTTGCAGCAGGGGTTGTAGCTTGCGGTTTGGGCTAGGGTCAGGTTCTATGGGTGCTTAGGGTCCAGTAGGGTCCAGGGGAGGGCTGGCTTGATGTTGGATCAGGCCGGCTCAGGCATGGCTCATAGAAAGATGAACATGGCTCGAGGGTCAGTGCTTAGGTTCGAAAATAGGGCTTGAGTGGAAAATAAATTGAAACATGGCTCACGGGGGTCGAGTCATGGTTCACGAGGGAAAAAATAATTTAAAAAGTATAATTTTATTATTTAGGAATTTTATATTAAAGTTTGAATTAATTATGGATTAAAACGCTTTAAAAACGAATAATTAAGGATTAATTTAAAATTCTATTATTTATGCTAATTAAAATTGTGATAAATTTAATTTAATCTTAAATAATTATTTGAGACATTTTAGAGTTAATGAAATTAAGAAAAAGTCAAATTCAAAGATTTTTACGTCTAGGGGTAAAACAATAATTTTACACTAGAAATTATTAAACGTCATGGCAGTGCTCTTACTGATGTTTTAAATGTTAAAATGTTTATTTTATATGTTTATGGATTTTTATGATTTCATATGGACATTTAAAATATATGTTGCATGCTTGGTTTAAAAGAAAAACGATAAAGTGTTTATTTTAAATGTTTATGGATTTTTATGATTTAATATGGACATTTAAAAGATATGTTGCATGCTTTATTTAAAAGAAAAACATTATTTATATGCATGTTTTTATAAAGTGATGTGAAAGGATCGGTTAGTAGGTGGAAATTTTTTAGAAGGGGGGTTGAATAAACACTCACGGATTATAAATTCTTTTCAAAGGTTGTGTTCAGTTTAGTGATAAACTGACACTCGGTATCTCGTCAGTCAATAACAATCAGTTTAACTGAAAAACAGTTACGGAAATAAACTGACTGAAAGATTGAATAACTGATAGTAACTGAAATAAAAAGCACGCGATTTGTTTCTGGATGTTCGGAGAATAGAATAACTCCTACGTCATCCATTCTATCACGAAGATAGGATTTTCACTAAAAGACTTTGATTAAATACAAACATTGTACTTATGTAAGGCCCGAGATTTTATTTACAGTAATCTAAGATTAATCTGAAATGATTTGGCAATAATTAATACGAATTATGGGTATGGAGAGGGGATTAAAGACGGAACAGATCAGATTGGGACAGACGAGAAAAGACACGAATTAGGTGCGAGGGAGGTGCCACTCGCGCACATGCGCGACGTGATGCGCGAGCTGTGCGCGAGTTGGGCAGAAGATCCCGCGCATATGCGCGGAGTGATGGCGAGCATATGCGCGAGCTGTAGTATGCTTTGTCCAGAGAACTTCGCGCATATGCGCCGAGGTGAGGCGCGTATATGCGCGAGAGATGCCGAGACACACGCGCCGAGAAATGGTGTCTCGCGCATATGCGCCGAGTGATGTCGCGCATATGCGCGAGACGTGTTTCTTAAAGGAACGAGCCACGTTTCCTTGAGCATGCATGGGATATATATATATATAAGTATTACTTCGATTATTCCTTCAGAAATTGATAAAAGGAGCACCGAGGAACTTCGTGAAAATCCTTACGCCTTTTCCCACTCAGATTGTGATTTATGAACGATCCGTCCGTCTGATTTCTAATACGACTTCAGTACTGTGCTCCTATCAATGCAGGCTACAACTGGACGTAAGTTTTGTTACGTTTAGATACGATTTGAAATTAAGATGTTGTCAAAATTGAATAGGAATCATATATGGTGTTTCTGATACAGTAGACATCGTATATTTGAATCCAGAATGAAAAACAGACTGTTTATGTAATTTTTATGAATTTTGGAGTCGATTTGATTGAGAATCGATATCAGATTTATATCATCGTTGAGATTCTGATTTCTACCGATATTAATTATGAGTTCTGGTATTATATCTGCGATGTTGAAATTGACAGGGTTATCGAGATTGTATTATTATGCCGTCGAAACATCAGTTGATTGATATTGATCAGATTCGGTATTGATTTAGATGGTATTGTGGTATCATATGTCGATTGGCATTGATCCGATTATGTTTTGATTTGAGTATTGATCAGAACAGGTTTTGAACTGAGTTATGTATTGATATTGTATCTATTCGATTGTCATTATCAGATTGGGTATGGACAGAGTTGAATTTGAGACTTCGTCTTCGTCGGACCGAGAAGATAAAGGTATAAATTAATGTTAAGTTGGGATTGTACAACTCGAGTAATGTTTGGCTCGAGTTTCCCTAAATCACATACTTTACCTTATTGCATTGATTTGATTGATGTACTTGTTCTCTTGATTTATAAATAGCAGGTATTAGACGAGTAATCTTGTGACAGAAGTGCCTGATAGTGGCGGGATCGCCACGGGCACATTGCACGATGTCACAAGATAGTGTATTGGCGATAGTGCCAAAGTCTGTCACCGGATGCTTGGCTATCGATGTGGATAGAACTGTAGCTTCTTCTATTACTGGTGATCAGTACCGTATCGATGTGGATAGAATCATAACTTCTTCTATTACTGATGGTCGATATCATATCGATATGGATAGAATCGGAGTACCTTCTATTACTGGTGATCGATACTATACCGATGTGGATAGAATCCGAGCTTCTTCTATTACTGGTGATCGATATCATATCGACGTGGATAGAACTGGAGTCTTTTCTATTACTGTTGGTCGATATGGGAATACCCACATCTTGGAACCGGGATCCCTAGACTAGGATTGAGTCTAGTCTAAAATGTAAAGTCATGAGTCTAATTGACAGTTTATATTGAGTTATGTTGATTATGTTCCTGAATATCGTACATAATGAATTATGTTCCTGATGATGGTACATGTTTAGAATAAGATTTATTCCTGATATGGATTTATATTCTGATTTGAATACATGTTAGAAATATCTGTTATATGCTTTTATATTGTTTTTATGATTGCATGTATACATGATTTATACTGAGAATGTAATTCTCACCGGAGTTATCCGGCTGTTGTCTTGTTTGTATGTTTGCATGGCAACAGGTGAGATAGGATCAGGGTCAAGAAAAGAACGAGGCTGGACTAGATAGCGTGGAGATCCGGTCTCTGAGGCAACTTAGGATTCAGCACTGTCATATAGTTGAACCTAGTTGAATTCTTGTAGACAATACAAGATTTGAATGTTTATGTTTAATATGTAATTTGAATTGAATTACATTACGTTTCGCTTTTTATTTTAAAAAAAAAATTTAGTCCCTGTTTATTATAATTGTTTGAATTATTTCTAAAGATGATTAAGGAATGAATTAGCGTCCGGGTCCCCACAACAGGTGGTATCAGAACATTAGGTTCCAGAACAGTAGGTTCTAGAACTGTAAGTTCCTTAGATTGAGATAGAGGAGAATGAGCGGGGTAGATTGAGTTTTCTTTCCTGCTTTTGATTACTAGCATGTGATTTATTATAATGTTGACTTACATTGTGTATGCTAGCATGATATTATGTTTTACTGCTTCTAAATACATGTTACCTGAATATCTGAGTTGATTTGGTGATGTGTTTGATTTGAAAATGAATCAGAATCAATTCTTGATCAGAAGGTAAGCTGATCAGAAAGGGACTGAGATTGATGTATCTCATGTGATACTAACCCTTGTGGTAATCAGATATACCTCCAAGAAGAATTCGAGAATTGGGTAGTACTTCGACTGATCAGATGGATGTGTTAGAAACTCTGATTGAAACACAAATGAAGAGGTTTCAATCGTTTCAACCGCCGATTCTGAAGGGTATTGAGACGTCAGTGGAGTGTGAGAATTGGTTAGATGATATAGAGATAATGTTTGATTCACTTGATTATCCAAATGAACAGAGAATTAAAATGGTGCCCAATCAGTTACACGAGGTCGCTAGGAGTTGGTGGATTACAACCAAAAGAGTATTAGAATAGCGGGGTACGGTGATTACGTGAGAAGTCTTTAAAGCTGAATTTTATCGAAGATTCTTCTCAGGATCGTACCGAGAGGACAAGAGAGCAGAGTTTGAGAATTTGAAACAGGGACAACTGAATATTGAAGAATATGTTGCTAAATTCTCTACTTTACTGCGTTTTGTTCCTCAAATAGCTGGGAATGATGAAGCTGTAGCTGATCAGTTCATCAATGGATTAAATTCTGAGATAATTGCCTTGATAAAGGTAGAACGACCCCATCAGTTTGTTGATGCTTTGAATAAAGCAAAAAGAGCTGAGGCGAGTGATTAGACAACAAGAAAGGTTGTGTGCAATGCAACCCCAGACACAACAATTCCCTCTCCGATTGGATAGTGGCAGTACGAGTGGGAAGCAAAATTTGCTGAAAGCTCGAAAGAAACAGTTCAAGAAGTTAGGGAGCGGTTCATCTATCTCCAGTGGTTCTAGCTCGAGTTACACCGGAGTTTATTGTAGAACTTGTGGAGGAAGGCATCCCACAGAACAATGCCGAGGTGTACTTGGTAGTTGTCATGTTTGTCGACAACCAGGACACTTTGGTAAAGTCTGTCCACAGAGAGGTTCCCGAAGATTTCAGGGAGCAGAATCATCTGGTGGTAGTGATCGAGGAACAGACCCAGGACACACGTGATGATATAGTGGCAGGTAATAATCTTTCATGATTATGTTGCATATGTATTGATATATACTAATGTATTCCCTACGATTATCTTTGACTGAGTTGTATTGATATATGTTGTACCTGCTGGGACTGTATTACTGTAGTATTGATCTTTTACCTTTTGGGGAGAGGAATTGATATCAGTGAATTCTTTGATATATTGTGTACTGCAGTAAAAAGAGAATGAGATTGAATTAGATTGTATTGTACTTGTGTTATCTGATTCTGACTACATTATTGATATTAATAAGCTAACAAGTACAGAACTATTATAGATTCTTGCCAGGAGATGGTAAGATTCGGACCTGAAATGGCCGATGAACGAATGATATATGGTAAGGATTCTCGATTTTGAATTCCTTGATATCCGTATTATGTATGATTCGATTATTATCGAAAAGAATGTAGTAATTCCTTATGTATTCAGTTGATTACTGAAGTTGAGCCTATCTGGGAATGATTTGTCAGTAGCAGGAGAGTTGCTATAGTCGTACCAGATGAAATTCCGGGTTTGTCTTATATCAGGGAGAGCGACTTCAGCCTTGATTTGATATCAGGTATGGATTTCATTTTAGACTTCTGTACAGAATGATATTGATTGAATTGAAAGAATTGAAATGTCAGTGAGAAGATTTACTGCCTGAGAGTTAGAGTTACATCTGATTATGTGTTTCTCTGGGAAATACTTCAGTTCTGTGTATGGGTTGATAAATCATGTGTTCCGAAGTGTTCTGATGACCTTATGCTCGTTTTATCTATGATATTTTGATATATTCGCAGCGTATGATTGATTGAATCGAACAGTTGAAATTTGTATTGAATATTCTGGGACCTGAGATTGTTGTATACAGAATTGTTCGGCTATGAATCCAGATTGCAACAGATTTTATTCAGAGTCTGTGATATCTGAAGATAGTATACTGATTGATTGTAGCACAGTTGAGACAGTGATCAGTGGCTGAAAACGACATTGATAATGGCAGAACTTCAGAACGTTCAAGCCGGCCCAGAGTTGATGTTGAAAATTACAGCAGTTCCGAAGTTTGATCAGATTGTTCAGAACTTGATTTCGATAGTTAGAACAGTGTGTCAATCAGAATACCAGGTAGGTTAATGCTTTATTTTATATAATTAGCTGATTTGTTTTTGCCAGATATTTCGAATTTGAAATAACAAGTATTGTCAGAGGCACACAGTAGTAGATTCAGTATTATTCTGGTAACAGGAAATGTGTGATAATTCGAACGGATAGTTTTGATGTAAATAAACGAAATCAGTTATGTCAAAATTTGTATTGAAATGTCTAAATCGCTGACAGATGAGGACAAGAAGATAGAAACCAGGAGATTGAATATACAGATTATCGATTCCTGAATAGAAATAGGAGTATAATTCTATGGATCTGGTGATAGACTTACCGAAATCGTGCCAAGAATGTACCAGGATGTGGTAATGATTGAACGATTGTTCAAATCTGCATATGTATATTGTACAGGATGACGTACAGATATGACAAGACGACTGAGAGGTATGTCAGAAAAGGGGTCAGATTGTATTGAATGCCAGAGTTGATTATATCATACCATGATTTTTGGTTGATTTCGTACCTTTAACAGAATGTATAGCATGATTTTTCATCTATGGTTTATAGATTGACGGATAGTCGGAGCGAACTATCTAGATACTGGAGGATATCCAGGAACTGTAGTGCTGGATTTTAGCACTAGTGACCTGAGATCTTGTCACCTTATGAATTATTGTACAATAATAGCTATTAGATGAATATCGAAATAGCTTTAGTCGAGGTATTGTACAGTGAGAACTGCGGATTTCCTTTGCATGGGGATGATATTGCGGTGATGCCTGAGATTGGATTGATAGGATCAAAGATCTGATAAAGAAAATGAAACTGATTCAGAAGCAAATGAAGATAGCTCAGAAGTTGATATGAAATATGCCAACGTCAGGTGATGACTGTTGGTATTTGAAGCCGAGATTGAGTTATTATGAGCTATTGATTGATATATACGGATGTTGTATAGCCAGCATTTGCAATTGATTCTATCAGAATAATCTTAAGTAGTATGATGATATTATACTTCTTGAATTCTTCATCAGATTGAAATCAAGGATGCGGTGAAAGAATGGAAAATTCAGAATGAAGACTATGCTGTTGTTGGAAATACAGTAAAGTTAGCAGGGCATTGAAAGAAACTACCTGAGAAACAGAATCGGTTATGAGATTAAGATTTCAAAATGATTTTATAGAAAGAGTTTCCTGAATTAACCTCTATTATACATTTCTTCTTTATCTAAATTGATTGTATGTGATTTCGAGGACGAAATCATATCTTAGAGGGGGAGAAATGTAAGGCCCGAGATTTTATTTACCGTAATCTGAGTCTGAAATGATTTGGCAATAATTAATACGAATTATGGGTAAGTGAGAGGGGATTAAAGACGGAACAGATCAGACCGGGACAGACGAGAAAAGACACGAATTAGGTGCGAGGGAGGTGCCACTCGCGCACATGCGCGACGTGATGCGCGAGCTGTGCGCGAGTTGGGCAGAAGATCCCGCGCATTTGCGCGGAGTGATGGCGCGCATATGCGCGAGCTGTAGTATGCTTTGTCCAGAGAACCTCGCGCATATGCGCCGAGGTGAGGCGCGCATATGCGCGAGAGATGCCGAGACACACGCGCCGAGAAATGGTGTCTCGCGCATATGCGCCGAGTGATGTCGCACATATGCGCGAGACGTGTTTCTTAAAGAAACGAGCCATGTTTCCTTGAGCATGCATGGGATATATATATATATAAGTATTACTTCGATTATTCCTTCAGAAATTGATAAAAGGAGCACCGAGGAACTTCGTGAAAATCCTTACGCCTTTTCCCACTCAGATTGTGATTTATGAACGATCCGTCCGTCTGATTTCTAATCCGACTTCAGTACTGTGTTCCTATCATTGCAGGCTACAACTGGACGTAAGTTTTGTTACGTTTAGATACGATTTGAAATTAAGATGTTGTCAGAATTGAATATGAATCATATATGGTGTTTCTGATACAGTAGACATCGTATATTTGAAGTCAGAATGAAAAAAAGACTGTTTATGTAATTGTTATGAATTTTGGAGTCGATTTGATTGAGAATCGATATCAGATTTATATCATCGTTGAGATTCTGATTTTTATCGATATTAATTATGAGTTCTGGTATTATATCTGCGATGTTGAAATTGACAGGGTTATCGAGATTGTATTATTATGCCGTCGAAACATCAGTTGATTGATATTGATCAGATTCGGTATTGATTTAGATGGTATTGTGGTATCATATGTCGATTGGCATTGATCCGATTATGTTTTGATTTGAGTATTGATCAGAACAGGTTTTGAACTGAGTTATGTACTGATATTGTATCTATTCGATTGTCATTATCAGGTTGGGTATGGACAGAGTTGAATTTGGGACTTCGTATTCGTCGGACCGAGAAGATAAAGGTATAAATTATTGTTGAGTTGGGATTGTACAACTCGAGTAAGGTTTGGCTCGAGTTTCCATAAATCACATACTTTACCTTATTGCATTGATTTGATTGATGTACTTGTTCTCTTGATTTATAGATAGTAGGTATTAGACGAGTAATCTTGTGACAGAAGTGCCTGATAGTGGCGAGATCGCCACGGGCACATTGCACGATGTCACAAGATAGTGTATTGGCGATAGTGCCAAAGTCTGTCACCGGATGTTTGGCTATCGATGTGGATAGAATTGTAGCTTCTTCTATTACTGGTGACGGTACCGTATCGATGTGGATAGAATCATAACTTCTTCTATTACTGATGGTCGATGTCCTATCGATGTGGATAGAATCGGAGTTCCTCCTATTCCTGGTGATCGATACTATACCGATGTGGATAGAATCCGAGCTTCTTCTATTACTGGTGATCGATATCATATCGACGTGGATAGAACTGGAGTCTTTTCTATTACTGTTGGTCGATATGGGAATACCCACATCTGGGGACCGGGATCCCTAGACTAGGATTGAGTCTAGTCTAAAATGTAGAGTCATGAGTCTAATTGACAGTTTATATTGAGTTATGTTGATTATGTTCCTGAATATGGTACATGATAAATTATGTTCCCGATGATGGTACATGTTAAGAATAGGATTTATTCTTTATATGGATTTATATTCTGATTTGGATACATGCTAGAAATATCTGTTATATGCTTTTATATTGTTTTTATGATTGCATGTATACATGATTTATACTGAGAATGTAATTCTCACCGGAGTTATCCGGCTGTTGTCTTGTTTGTATGTGTGCATGGCAACAGGTGGGATAGGATCAGGGTCAAGAAAAGAACGAGGCTGGACTAGATAGCGTGGAGATCCGGGCTCTGAAGCAACTTAGGATTCAGCACTATCATATAGTTGAATTCTTGTAGACAATACAAGATTTGTATGTTTATGTTTAATATGTAATTTGAATTGAATTACATTACGTTCCGCTTTGTATTTTAAAAAAAAAAATTTAGACCCTGTTTATTATAATTGTTTGAATTATTCCTAAAGACGATTAAGAAATGAATTAGCGTCCGGGTCCCCACAACTGACCCACTTCATTTTGGACTTAACACTGCCAAAACTGAAACTCTTAGTTCACAGTAACTTTTACAGTATGTAACTGAATATAACACAACTGAATGAATCTAACAAAAATTTTCAATGTGCTAACAAGCTCTGAAACATAGCCTTGATTGCTACTGATATATCTGATAAGATTGACTTCTTTGATATTTGAATACGAGTTGTTATTTTAGCAGAGTAACAGCAAGCTTGAATAGAATAGTAGTCGTGTTTTTTTTCTCAGCTGCTTTCTTCACCTATTTATAGGCTTCCCTCTCAACGGTAATATTAAATAACGTTTGAATACATGTATCAGTTGACTGCCACATCAATATTCTCTGACATTCGTACACTGAAATCTCTGAAATGCGGTGTTCCACTACTAGTTGTAGTCTGTTGTGTACTATTTGTCGGTTTTCGTTCTCAACTGATGACATGTACAACTGAGAGATCAGCTGAAAGATATATTGCTGAAAACTCATAACTGATTGTTTTAACTGATCGGTTCCCAATTGATCAGTCAGTTATATTATGCTTCAAATGATCAGTTTCCAACTGATCAGTTTTACGTGGATAGGATTGAGCTGGTACGCATTAATCTTCAGCTAATGACAACTATCAGTTGTAGGATTTAATTAGTTAAGCTCGTTTGCCTTTGATCATTATTCCAATAAGTTCGAAGCTTAGTTTGTCAAATCACTAAAATTTAGTTTCCAACAATTTCCCCCTTTTTGGTGATTGACAAAACTCAGAATATAATAAACTGATCATTTAGATGTATAGGAATGCTTTGAATCATTGTAGATAAAATAATTTTTCTATTATACAGATTCGTACAAAGAAATCAAATATTCTTCAACTAATGACTAACAAAGATTATCTTTTTAGTTTCATCCTCTCTTCTTTAGTTTCATCCTCTCTTACTCCTTCATTAATCTATCTGCTTCCCCCTTTTTGTCAAGCACGTCGACTTTGAGAGATAGAATCTTGATATCAGCTGCAATATCTTTGACAACATTCAAGACAGTGGTTTGCAGCAAATCGATTTTCTTGTATACAGATGTCTCCATAGATTCTACTCGCTTGCTGATCGAGTCTTGAGTAAGCGAGAGACTCTCAGCTATTCCTTTATCTTTTTAAGCTCATCTAGCACAAAGGAGATGGAGGTCACAGCTGAGTGAATAGATTTCAGTTTCCCTGAGGTGAATTCATTGGAGGAGTTTAGTTTCAGTGAGTGAGCAAGCTGAGTGCTTTGAATCTCCTTTATTTCTTGCATAATCTTTGACATATTTTGTTGAATGTCCTGAATTTCTTCAAGGACTAAATCCATGTCAGATGGATGAGGAGAAACATGTCCAGACGGCCCTGGTTCTTGTTCCTTGGTAGATTGATCAAATATCACCAAAGTCCGATCAGAAACCTCTGTGTCAGCATGCATCTGCTCTTGCTGATCCTGTGGAGGAGGAGATGTAATAGGAGGATCCATCAAAGAAGATGGTACTTCAGTTTGCATATGTTTAGTCGAAGCAGAAGTTAGTTGAGCCTCTTTTGGAGGACTAAGAGCTGTCTGTTCAGTCAACACTTCCCACTGAACTGGTTCAACAAGGACTTCAAAATTAGCCATCTCGGCTTGTTCTTCAGTGGCTGCAGTGGGAACAACTGCTATTTCTTCATTTATATCCACGTCTTCATCTATTCTGACTGATGCCAGTAGAATGTCATTCGACACCGACTCGATGACTTCGTATTTGATTCGTAAATGTCAGTTCAGCTTCAGAGTAAAGCTGTGGAGTTTCAGTAAGAGGTTTAGAGATTTGGGATGGTGGATCATCTGAAGATGAAGGAACAGTTGCTTGTTGAGAGGAAGGAACATCGTCCTTAGGAGACTCTTGACCTGAAACGTCAGTTGAGAATACTTGAGTGGCTGCTGGAATGATTAACTCCTGATCCATCTCCAAGTGTTTGATTTCAGTCTGTAGTCTGATAAGATCAGTTTCCATTTGAGCATACACTGCTTTATCATTGAATGCTATAGGACTGGTTGGATCAAAGTTTGTCCGTAGCTTAGCAACCAACTGCTGGAGTCTCTGTACTCTCATAAGATCGAAGAAATACTTCTTCCTCTCAAGAACTTGAGTAACTGTCGATGCCTTCACCGTCTTCATCACCACTTTTTCAAGATGAATAAACCTCCTCAGTTTAGATTGCTTCTGAAGTTCTTTGGCGAAAACATGAGTCCTGAATTTGACCCATTCATCATAGATTTTAACCTTGTCTGCTGCAAATTCATTAATCTCTTGCCATATGAGATCAATGTGTGTTTGAATAGCATTCGTGGGTCTGGGCTCTTTTTGTATCTTGCCTTGGCCCTTTGGATCCGACAGGACATGCGGAATGCTTAATCCTGACGTGGTTGCATCGATACTTTCTCTGATTACGACACTTTTCGGTCGGGCAAAAGGTAGAGGATTATATGCAGAGATGGTGATCAGTGGAGCCGCAACTCCAACGAGCTTCTTCTTGTCACTAGATTCAGTGACTTTCTTCTTAGGTAGAAACTCGGAAAGGAGTAACTGGTCCTCGGTTGAGGATTTAGTTGGGATAGCTTTTAAAGGAACAACCTCAATAGGTTGTTGAGCGTATGATACGGTTACCCTATCAGTAGGGAAAACGTCAACTATTTCAGCAGGCTTTGTCTTTAGAGTCCTTGGCTTCTTGATGATTTTTGGAGATGGAGTCTCCTCAGAATCTGATTGAGATACAATCAACTTTCGTTTGATTGTCTTCACTTGAGCCATAGTTCTTCCCTTTTTGACTGACTTGGGAGCATCTTGCTGCATCCCAATCTCCTTTTTTATCTTAACAAAGTGGTCAGGAGAGATGTCCAGTTTAGTTTTTGGTTGCTGAATATTTTTGGCGTGAAAGATTTTGAATTTCGATGATCTCTATGAATCATCAGCCACTACTCCTTTGATTTTCATCAGATAGCTTAGTTGCACGGCGAATCCTTTAGACTGTTTGGAGGATTGAAACATGTTCTTCAATATATTGAAGATAAGGTGCTTCCAGTTTAGCCTCTGACCAGCCATAATAACGGTGATGGCTTGAAATTTCTCTAAAGTTAATGCAGCAAAAGACCATGCTTTTGCTAATAGCCCCTTGGCTACTATATCAGCCAATAACTAAACTTCATGCTTTAGTTCCTTCTTTGGATTAGAAACTTTGATTTTCCATCCATCAGCAGAGAGAAGGGTTTGCATCTCTTCAATATCAGATGCTTTAACCTCAGCGAGGTTGGCCAGCCCATCAGAAGGCAATAAGAACGTGTCTCCAAATGATTCTTCAGAGATGATCAACGACTTACCGTTGACAGTAGTGATGATGCTTCCATCAGAATTGATGATTCCATTATAGTAGAAATCCTGAAGTTCCGTTGGGTAGATCTCTTGTGAAGATTGTCTCAAAAATGTTCTCAACCCAGCTGATTCCAGTTTCAGAAAGACGTTCTTGACATCGGCTTCGCCGACTGATAGAGCGGATTCAAAATTGATAGCCATTGCATTTAACATGTGAGCGAGAATTTAATTTGCCATTTGAGCTGAATGATTTCCTGCGAAAAATAGGGTTTGAATTTGCTTTTGCTCTGAAAGTTTTAGGTAAGCGTAAGGAAGAAAAACTGTAATGGAGCGGGCAAAATACTTATGTACGTGACTGTTCAAATTATTGGACACCTGTTAGTCCAGGAAATTTTGAAAAAAACGTGTGTTCGTGTGAGAAAAGCGTGTGCTGAAAATACATGGATTACAAGGGTCCACGTTACAACCTGTCATTTGATGAAAGATAGCATTTAATGCTATGATAAATCAGTCACGTCACTTAATTTGGAAAAAAATGGTTAAATTGTTAATTTATGTGAGAAGATTAGTGAAATAATCAGTTGAACGATCAGTTGTAAAACTGAGTCAGTTCAGTTGAAGATTTACTAACTGCTGGCTTCTCAGTTAACCTTTTAAACCAATATTCCCCATTAATAAATGTATATAAAGATTATGAGAATTTAAGAAAGACGAATTAAATAAAATCTTATGCTTAGAGAGTTAATCGTCTCCCGTAAAGACTTTGTCCTTTCATCTTTCTTGACCCTGGGCTATAAATAAGAGTAGCTCGGTTAGTCTTAATCATATAAGCAAATATCAATTAAAGCTAAGATGGCAGATGCAGGTAACTCGAAATCTCCAGATATGGCTAAAGCGTTTATGGACGCGGCTCTGGAGAAGAGAAAGATTGCAATGGAAGATGAAGTCTTCCACAAAATCATTCGATACTTGGAGAAGCAACAAAGGCTCCATTTTCTTTATGAGTGTGGAGAAGCTACCACCCCAAGACTGTTGGCAAAAATCAGAAAATATCGAGAGCGCTTGCGCGTTGGTGATACGGTGGACATCTTTGAGGATGAATATTTTCTCGAGCTAATGCTCCATAAGGAAAGGAGAATCCTTGAGCGTATAGCGGACTCAGATAGCTTCCTGAAGACTTCCACTGGAGATATATCCCGATGGTTGACCAAGTGGAGGTCTACTGTGGAAGAAAAATATTATGATGTACTCCGTACGAATTTCTTTCGATGAATAAAAGTTTATCAGTTTATCTTTGTCTTATATCTTCTTGCAAGGTTAATCTCAACAGTTGATAAATGAATCACGAATAAGCATAATAACTGAAAAATAACAAACTGACATCAGTTAGAAATTAAGAACTGATATATAACACAAGTTAATCGATAACTGACATATTAGCAGTAAAGCTGATTAAGATAAATCAATTAATCCAAGTATATTGCGAAAGTAAGAAAACTTAGTCTCGGGCAACGGTTTGGTGAAGATGTCAGCTGCTTGTTGTTCAGTTGAGACATATTCCAGTCTTATGTCCTTCTTCAAGGCATGATCTCTGATGAAGTGGTGCCTGACATCTATGTTCTTGGTCCTGGAGTGAAGAACTGGATTGTAGGTAATAGAAATCGTGCTTGTATTGTCGCAAAATATGGGCGATTCTTTGGCAATAACTCCATGGTCTCTCAGTTGTTGCTGAATCCAGAGCAGTTGAGCACAGCAACTGCCAGCAGCAAGATATTCTGCTTCAGTTGTGGAGGTAGCAATGGATGTCTGCTTCTTGCTAAACCAAGAGATCAGTCTGTCTCCTAGAAACTGACATGATCCAATTGTAGTTTTTCGATCAAGCTTACAGCCTGCATAATCTGCATCTGAATAGCCAACTAGATTGACAGAAGAGTCTTTAGAATACCATAACCCAACATTTTGAGTGCCTTTCAAATATTTTAAAATACGTTTGGCAGCTGAAAAATGTGATTGCTTAGGGTTTGATTGAAATCTGGCACACATACAGACAGCAAATACAATATCAGGGCGACTAGCAGTTAGGTATAATAATGAACCTATTAAGCCTCTGTAAGGGTAGCCTCAACTGATATTCCTCCTTGATCAGTGTCTAGTTTAACTGGTGAGCTCATGGGAGTACTTGCAGCTGAACACGATTTCATGCCAAATTTCTTCATCAACTCCTTTTTATATTTAGTCTGACTGATAAAGGTGCCTGTCTCCAGTTGCTTCACTTGCAGTCCAAGAAAAAATGTCAGCTCACCCATCATGCTCATTTCAAATTTCTCCTGCATCAACTTAGCAAATTTTTCGCATAATTTGGGGTTAGTTGACCCAAATATGATGTCATCAACATAAATTTGAACGAGTAAAATATGATCATTTTTTGAAAATTTTAACAATGTCTGATCAACTGATCCAACAGAAAAATCGTGATCAGTTATAAATTTTGAAAGAGTTTCATACCAAGCTCTTGGAGCTTGTTTAAGACCATATAAGGCTTTGTATAAATGGTAGACATGATCAGGAAGAAGGTGATTGATGAAACCTGGAGGTTGTTCAACGTAGACTTCCTCTTGCAACTGACCATTTAGGAAAGCACTATTTACATCCATCTGGTAGACTTTGAAATTCTTGAATGAAGCATAGGCAAGGAATATTATTATAGCTTCCAGTCTTGCAACTGGTGCATATGTTTCATCATAGTCAATTCCTTCTTCTTGCCTATATCCTTGTGCTACCAGTCTCACCTTGTTGCGCACAACTGAACCATCTTCGTTCAGTTTTTTCCTATACACCCATTTTGTACCTATAACAGTTTTTTAGATTGGTCTTGGAACTAGGTTCTAGACATTGTTATGGGTAAACTGATTCAGCTCCTCTTGCATAGCATTTGTCCAGTTTGGATCAGCAAGGGCTTCATCAGTTTTCTTCGGTTCCAATTGTGATACAAAAGCTGAATGAATAAATAAGTTGAGCATTTGATCTCTAGTTCTTACCGGATCAGATGGATTACCTATCACCAATTCTGGAGGATGTGATTTCTTCCATCTGAGTTCAGCGTTTGTTGTGTCCAAGTCAGCAACTGCTTCAGTTTGTAACTGATTGTTTTCTTAAGTTTTAGTTGCTGCATTAGTTGGTAGTTGAATGTTCTCAATATACTCATCCAACTGATTATCAGGAACAGCTTCCTGTTCACCTGATTGATCCACAATTTCAGGTTCTGGTGTTTGAAGAATGTTTTGATTGATATGGCTTTCTTCTTCATGATCATCCTCCAAACTGATATCTGTAAATCTATCAACTAGCTCAACTGGATCAGTTGGCTTATCAGTTAGTACAGTTTCATCAAAAACAATATGTATAGACTCTTCAACATTTAGTGTGCTCTTGTTGAAGACTTTATAAGCTTTGCTTACTGATGAATATCCTAGAAATATTCTTTCTGCAGATTTAGCATTAAAGGCTTTTAAATGATTTTAGCCATTGTCAAGAATAAAACATCTGCAGCCGAATATTTTGAAGTAGGAAACCACACTTTTTCGTCCATGCCAGATCTCATAAGGTGTTTTCAAATGATTCTTATTACTCATTAATCTGTTCTGAGTATAACACGCAGTGTTTACTGCCTCTGCCCAAAACCTTTGAGAAATACCAGAATCAGCAAGCATTGTTCTAGAAGCTTCTTTAAGGGTCCGATTTCTCCTCTCAGCTACACCATTTTGCTGAGGAGTTCTAGCTGCTGAGAGCTCATGCCTAATTCCAGCATTTTCTAAAAAGTTTGAGAATTTGATTGATAAATTATGTTCCTTGATCGGATCTGATTCTATCAATTCCAATTGATTTCTCATTTAATAGTCTTTTGAAAAGCTTGATCAGTTGAGCGGCATTTGGTCTTTGGATTTGAGAAATATAACCCAAGTAAATCTTGAAAAATCATCTACAACCACCAAGGTGTATTTCATTCCCCCTAAGCTCATGACTGGTATTGGACCAAATAGATTTATGTGCAACAGCTCTAAGCAACGGGAAGAAGATTTACTGCCCTTGTTCTTAAAAGAAGATTTAACTTGTTTACCAAACTGACATGCTAGCAAATTTTATCTTTGGTAAAATCCATTTTGGGCAAACCAGTGACAAGATCGTGATTACTCAGGTATGCAATAGATTTAAAGTTCTGGTGGTTTAATCTCTTATGCCACAACCAGTTTTTATAAGATTTTGAAGCAATAAAACATACTGGTGCATAAGTTTGATCATTCCAACTGACTTTGTAAGTGTTTCCACACCATTTGCCAGTTAGTATGACCTCATTAGTTGCATCTTTGAATGAACAAGAATGTTTGTCAAACTGAACTGAGAATCCATTATCGCATAACTAACTAATGCTAATCAGATTATACTTGAGATTCTCAACTAATAAAACATCATTAATGATAAAGTTACCATGGATAAGCTTACCCTTACCCACAGTTTTACCTTTGGAATTATCTCCAAAACTGATGTTTGATCCAGTGTAATTGAGCAGTTGAGATAGCAAATTTGCATCTCCTGTCATGTGTCATGAGCATCCACTATCTAAGTACCAGATTGATTCCTTGCATGTATCTGTTACCTGCAATCACACACAAGATATAACTTTGGTACCCTTGTTCATTTGGGTCCTACACTGATTAGTCCTTTAGAAATTCAGACTTGGATTAGTCTAACTGACTGTCCAGTTGCTGTATTCTAGATGGTCTTTCTCGATTTGTGTGTGCTTGGTGTGTAGTGTTGAGGTGAGACAACATGTGATTTAGCTTTGTTCAACTGATTGTTCAGCCGATATCTTTTCTGAACTAGCTTGTTGTTATAGTAATTGGAGTAGCCATTTGAATAATTCCTGCTGAATCTTTTTGACGACTGACTGCGTGAGTCAGTTAAAACTTTTGGGCTATAACAATACCATATCTTCTAGCCTTGTTTGTACTTTCAGTAGGCTGTTCAACTAGTTTACTTTGCCTAGGTTGTTCTTGTACCATAACTGATTTGACAAAGTGAAAATATTTCCCTTTATTCACATTCAGTTTTTGTTGAGTATCATTGGAAGACATTTCATCTAGTTACTGAACTCTAAACAAGTTTTATTAGTAACTGATTTTTGTGAGTTCTGTATATCAGTCAATGCAGCAGATGATTTGTTCCAAGCCTGAATAAGCTCAGTTTTCTTTGAATTTTCAAGCGTCAACTTCTGAATCATTAATTGATTCCTGCTTCTTTCAGCATTGAGCTCAGCAATCTCTTTTTTTAGACTCAACTCATCAAATGATTCAACAGTTTTAGTTTTATTGTCTATGGGATCAGGATTAGTTTGCTTTGCTCTGGCCTTTTCAAAAGATAAAGCAAGCTTGTGATACTCACTAACCATGTCATGAAGAGTTGAAATGAGTTCTTCTCTAGTGAAATCAGTTGAACTAAAGTCAAATACCTGTTGACTGCTTGACTCCACTTCTGTATCACCAGCCATTAGACATTTCACTTCCTCCTCACCATCACTGGAACTGCATGAGGTTTCTGGCTCTGACTCTTCGCTGTCAGTTTCTATCCATTTTGATTTACTCTCTTCAGCTAAGAGCACCTCATGCTTCTTCCTTAAAAGACTTCTTATCATCCCTGGGTCTCCTCTTGTGCTCATATTATTTCTTCTTTCTTTCAATTGAGCCTTGACTGTCCTTCTTGGGTTTGGTACATTCAGCAATGAAATGACCAGGTTTGTCACAGTTGTAGCAAGCATTTGAATCATCTTTAGAATTGTTTCTCTGATAATTTTTCTGGAAGTTCCCTTGGTTTTTCCTCATAAATCTTCCAAATTTTTTAATAAACAATGACATAGCGTCATTGCTCAGTTGATCAGCAACCTTCTCGACTTAACCAGTTGGTTCTGTTCTTACAGCAGCTAAGGCAGTTGTGGCTGCTGGAGGAGAGGGTTCTCCTTCTCGATTTTGCAGCTCAAACTCATAGGCCTTCAGATCAGCAAATAGGTCATGAAGCTCAACTTTGTTTAGATCCTTGGACTCCCTCATTGCCATGGTCTTAACGTCCCACTCCTTGGGAAGACCTCTGATCAGCTTCTCCCAAATTTCTTTAGCTGTCTTACACATTTTGATCTTCCTGAAAGTTATTTTATCCAGCATTTTGTACAGTATATCCTTTGCCACATTATCCAAATTTGCTTTTTTTTTGTCCTCACCAGTCCATTCATCTCTGGGCTTTTCAATTCTATTAGGTGCCCCGTCGGTGATTGCAACTGCTGTGTTGGCTTTCAGAATATTCATTGGTCTGTCAGTGATGACGTACCACATATCATCGTCTTCTGCAGCTAAGTGAGCCTGCATCCTGATTTTCCAATCATCGAAATCTTCTCTGGAAAACATTGGAATCTTGTTGAAGGAAGACATAAATAATAGTTTGAGTAGAGATATTCTGAGACGAGATAACACTGCTCTGATACCACTTGAAAGAATCGGTTTGTAAGTGGAAAGTGTTTAGAAGGGGGGGTTGAATAAACACTCACGGATTATAAATTCTTTTCGAAGGTTGTGTTCAGTTTAGTGATAAACTGACACTCGGTATCTCATCAGTCGATAACAATCAGTTTAAATGAAAAACAGTTGCGGAAATAAACTGACTGAAAGATAGAATAACTGATAGTAACTGAAATAAAAAGTACGCGATTTGTTTTTGGATGTTCAGAGAATAGAATAACTCCTACGTCACCACTTTTATCACGAAGATAGGATTTTCACTAAAAGACTTTGATCAAATACAAACGTTATACTGACTCACTTCAGTTTGGACTTAACACTGCCAAAACTGAAACTTTTAGTTCACAATAACTTTTACAGTATGTAACTGAATATAACACAACTGAATGAATCTAACAAAGATTTCAATGTGCTAACAAGCTCGGAAATATAGCCTTGATTGCTACTGATATATCTGATAAGAGTGAGCTCTTTGATATTTGAATACGAGTTGTGATTTTAGCAGAGTAACAGCAAACTTGAATAGAATAGTAGTCGTGTTTTTTTTTCTCAGCTGCTTTCTTCACCTATTTATAGGCTTTCCTCTCAACGATAATATTAAATAACATTGGAATCCATGTATCCGTTGATTGCCACGTCAATATTCTCTGAAATTCGTACACTGCAATCTCTGAAATGCGGCGTTCCACTACTAGTTGCAGTCTGTTGTGAACTACTTTTCGGTTGTCGTTCTCAACTGATGACATGTACAACTGAGAGATCAACTGAAAGATATATTGCTGAAAACTCATAACTGATTGTTTTAACTGATCAGTTTCCCACTGATCAGTCAGTTATATTATGCTTCAACTGATCAGTTTGACATAGATAGGATTTAGCTAGTATATATTAATCTTCAGCTAATGACAACTATCAGTTGTAGGATTTAATCAGTTAAGCTCGTTTGCTTTTGATCAGTTATTCCAATAAGTTCGAAGCTTAATTTGTCAAATCACTGAACTTTAATTTCCAACATGATGGAAATATGAAATGTTGAAGGATGTGAAGGGATTGTGACTAATACGAACACATGATAGGATGATATGTTAATACGTAAGGCCAATGCTCAGTTGACGTGTGAGAGTGTCGCTGATGACTTCGTTGCCCAGTGCTGTGGTTACATAAAAATAAAAATAAAAAAAAAGAAATAAAGAGAGAAATATATTGTAAAAATTAAATAAATATGTGGTCAAGAAGCATAAACTTAGTCTGATTCCATGATGTAAAAAAAATCAGGAAAAAATATATAATAAAAACAACTTGATTTTGAATCAATGGATTTCCTATCTTTTGATTAGTTTGGCTCGTTTGTCTGTCTGCATTCTGTAAACCATTTTCCTGAGCATTTATCTGTATTCCAACTCCATGAGAGAAATCATTGTCATAAATTGAAACACTTATTAACCTGTGAGGATATGGAGTTGAGACTCTTATTAGGAATTTCTGAAGGCCATGTATATTTAACTACCTGAAAATAAGCTTTGATCAGTTCAGATTATTTCATAAATTATAATTATAATTATCTTGATATAACTTTGACAGTTTTCAAATTTAATTTAAACACTTGGATAGTTCTGATTATATATCTATTTAAATTAATCAATATGTTTTGTGTTGCTATTAACAATTAAATTGCTAGGGACTAGCAATAAGCTGGTTGGATAGAGTGATAACGATAAAAAATTGTATATTAATTAAATGTTTTATAATATAAATTTATACTTTTTATTTTATTAAATATTTAAATATTATATGTTTTATAATAAATTGTATAAAATATAAGTTATTGTGTAATTATAAGTTTTTACTGTTTTTACAGGTTCGAAAAAACAAGAATAACATTGGCGTTGCAAATGGGACTAAGATGATTCTTGGACCTGTAGAAAGTTGATGTTAATATCTACAATATTGATGGCAAGCATGAGATAAAAATCTTCTCACAAGTGAGATCAAATTAAGAAACAAATTAAGTTACCAAAAAAGTGGCAGTTTTACCATGCTTTAGCATTTTGACCATGTGGGGACCCGGACGCTAATCATGTTCTTAATCATCATTGGGACTAATTAATCAATTATAATAAACAGGGTCTAAATTTTTTTTTTTTTTTTAAATAATGCGGAACGTAGTGACATAAAAACACATATACATCTCAGTATATAAAAGTACCAATTCTGTACCACATACATTTATTTAATTAAGGTTTAACAGCTAATATCAAGTGTCCAACCCTATCTCTAATTCAAGTCCGGAGCCGCCACTCTAATCACGATCTCTCTCTTTATCTCCGTGACCCTGAACCTGTCCCACCTGTTGTCATGTACACATACAGACAAGACAACACCCGGATAATTCCGGTGAGAATATAATCAAAGTTTAAATCAACGAAACATGCAATCATATAAACAAATATAAAGCATGTAACAGGTAACAGCAATATGTATCAAAATCTTAAACATAACTAATATCAAACTGTCGACAATACTCGTAGCTACACAATTTAGACTAGACTCAATCCTAGTCTAGGGATCCCGGTTTTCAGAAGTTGGCATTCCTATATCGACCAACAGTAATAGAAAAGACTCCAGTTCTATCCACGTCGATAAGGTATCGATCACCAGAAATAGAAAAAGGTCTGATTCTATCCACACCGATATGGTATCGATCAACAGTAATAGAAGGAACTCTAATTCTATCCACACCGATATAATATCGATCACCAGTAATAGAAGAAGCTTCCAATTCTATCCACACCGATACGACATCGATCAACAGTAATAGAAAAAACCCAAATTCTATTCACATCGATAGCCAATCATCCGGTGACAGACTTTGGCACTATCGCCAATACACTATCTTGTGACATCGTGCAATGTGCCCGTGGCGATCCCGCCACTATCTGGCACTTCTGTCCCAAGATTACTCGTCTAATACCTGTTATCTATTAATCAAGAAAACAAGTACATCGATCAAATCAACGCAAATATCAATGCAATAAAGTAAAGTATGTGATTTAGGGAAACTCAAGTCTAAACCGACTTAAGTCGATCTCCCGATACCACATTGACTTATACCTTTCGTTTGTAGTTTCGGTCAGGAATTCAAACTCTGTCAATCCCTCAATCTTGCAATGGCAATATCAATGATATCATATCAATATACCATTTAAATCAATACCAATCTGATCAATAATTCAAAATCAACGGTATAACCGCACAATCCCGATATCCCGGTCAATATAACATCACCAGATAATAATTCCCTCAACTAATAATCGATACCAATACAATCTGATATCATATCTCAGTCAATTAACTTCAGAAAATCATAACAATTCCATAATCAGTTCGTTTCTTAATCTGACTTCGATTCTATGATGTCTAACATGTCCAGAACATCATATATGAATTCCATGCGATTCTGACAATATCATAATTTCAAAACATGTCAAAACGTAGTAAAACTTATGTCCAGTTGTAGCCTGCGTTGCTAGGAACTCGGTACTGAAGTCGGATTCAAAATCAGACGGACGGATTTTGCACAATCGCGATCCTAAGATTCACGGACTATTTTCTCCAAAATTTCCTTCGACTTTTTCGTTTTTGAAGGATTAAATGTTTGTATATATATATACAATCATGCATGCATCAGGCAAATGGCGAATTCTACGCGCAACACGTCTCGCGCATATGCGCGACCTAAATCGGCGCATATGCGCGAGACCTTCTAGTCTTCGCACATTTCTTTTCGGTAGCTCGCGCATATGCGCGACACCTTCCGCGCATATGCGCGAGACTCTCTGGAGTTGTGATCAAACCTTCACACAGCTCGCGCATATGCGCGCCTTCCTGTCGCGCATATGCGCGAGACCTTCTGTCCAATTCGCGCATGTGCGCGTCTCATGTCGCGCATGTGCGCCAATGGTACTGTCCTCGCACATACATTTTCACACGTTACTTCAAATCGTGTCTCGGTTAATCCTTTCATAATCATATCAAATTATAAATTAATAATTACCAATTACTATGATTAAATTTTCCGGGCATTACAGACCATATCTCTCAAATTACTTGGTCAAATAGTTAAAAAAAAATACCACAATTCAAACAACTCAATTATCTACATGTTTTATTTTATGTGGAATAGAAAATTCGGATGTGAAGATTTTCAAAAGTGATGTGAATTAAAATATTAATTTCTTGGAACACCAATGAAGACTTATGTGTAAAAAATAATATTATATTTGTGGTTGTCTCCCCAAATTTGGCTATAAATAGGGGTGCATTTTAATGTATTGAGACATCCCTCATTTTATGAACAAACCTTTGAGTTCATAATATTTCTCTCTTTGTTTTTTCTTTATTTATTCATTTAAATATAATTAGCATGTTAAATTCGTATTCAAAGTTTTACAATTTGAATAAAGAGTAGCTAACTTCCCAAAGTTGAGATGAAAAGGTGAAACTCTTGGCATGATAATAAGATTATTAAAAGGTAAGAATCTATGTTTTATATTATTTAATCATTATTTATTGTTTATGTTATATTTATTTTTTTAAGTATTTTTATACCCTACTTATAAGTGGGAGTTTTGATTTATTGTTGTTATATGTTGCACTAAATTCTTGGAACTATTTAAATATTAGTTTGGTATTACCAACCATTTAAAGTGGATACCTTGATTTATTATATATGAATATATCATAATATTAATTTCTTGGTACCATTTAAATGTTTGTTTGGTTTTACCAACCATTTAAATTTGATGCCTTGATTTATTATATATTAACATCATAATATTAATTTCTTGGTACCATTTAAATGTTTGTTTGGTTTTACCAACCATTTAAAGTGGGAACCTTGATTTAGTGTTTACAAATATATATATAGCACAATAAATACTTGACAACATTTACAAGTTTTGGTAAATATTATATACTTATAAGATAATAATATATAACATTATATAAATATGATTATTTAATATATATTGGAACCATTTTATTAAGTTGATTTCAATAATGTTTATTAATGTTAATTTTATTAAAATACAAGAGTGGATCCTTTAATCTCAACTACTTAAATTAAAATTTGAACAATTAAAAATTACCAATTAAATATTCAAACCATTAAAAGAAAAACAAAAACAAAAAGACATTGTAGTGTACTTGTAATTACCTTAGCTTCCCTATGGAGATGATATTTGGACTCACTGAATTATACTACTTGTGGACAACCTGCTATTGGGAGTGCAACAATCAAAGTCGCAACAGTAATCCGTAAGATTGATCAATCGAAAAACAGCTGATACAAAAGTTACAATTAATTATCTCAACTTGTTTGAGGGGAAAACGTATATGTATTAGTTGACAAGAAATGAATATGTTGTAAGGTCCAAAATACGATAACGTAATACAACTGCATGCAAATCCAGGAAAAATGAAAAATGACTAATTAAATTGTTTTAATTGCATAAATTAATTATGGTCAGCATGTTTATATGTTTAAAAGGTAGTTTTCTACTAGAACGCATAAAACTGTGTTTTGAAGGTTATTCGAGACGCGATCGAGAAACGGAGACCGGGGACCATAAAAGAAAAATATTTTATTAAATGATTATTTTTAATGATTTAATATATGGTATTAATTTAATGAATATTTTCGAAAATGTAGTATTTTGAGATGTTTTTCCACGTCAAGTCATATTTTAAATCGGCAATCAATTTTTGACAAAATAGGAACTTTTCGGAGGCCTAGTTAATATTTTCGAAAAGCAACCTCAGCCTCTTATACTAAGTTATTAGGCCTAAACCTATACCATGTATTTTATATAATAAACAAGGCCCTAAACCCTAATTTTCTACACTCTCAAACTCACGTCCCACCCTTAAAATCATACTAGGACTCTCCATCATCACACAAACACACACACATCACCTGATTTTTGAAAAGAACTCATGAAAATATTGAATAAATTCAGCACGGTCCTCCCTACGTCGACGTCCCTCGCATTGCAAATAGTTTTTCGTTCATAAAATACGCACTCCTTAATCTTTCTTCACTCATCTTTCACACCATATTATATGTTTTGATACATGATTACATGAAAAACATGATACGCTTTGTATATTTTCGTTTTTATGACATAACATAAACAAAATTAGAGTTTTCATCTTTTAGAACTCTTGCTTATAATGCACAAAGAAGCTGCCATGGTAGGATTATTCTATATTAGAGTTTATAATGCACAAAATTAGAGTTTGCATTGAAGATATGTCGACACTATCTATGCGGTGAGAAGTTTGAGATTTATTCTGATCATAAAAGCTTGAAATATCTGCTTTCACAGTCTGAAATGAATATGAGACAACGAAGATGGCTTGATTTATTGAAAGATTTTGATTGTGAAATCAAGTACTATCCAGGGAAGTCTAATGCAGCAGCTGATGCACTGAGTCGAAAGGTATGTTCTTTATCTTTATCGACGATTGGTGTGTCAAATTTAATTGAAGATTGTTGTTTGTCTAGATTAGTATTTGAGACAAATTGTAGACCGTTGAGACTTTATACTGTTCAAGTTGAACCAGAGCTGATTTTGAGAATTAAAGCAGCTCAGAAAGTTGATCAGAATGTGAAGAACTCGATATCGATGGTCAGAGTAGGGCATCGATCAGAATATCAGGTACATGATGGGGTACTGTATGTGAATAATCGTCTTGTTGTGCCGAATGTTTCAGATTTAAAATGACAGATATTGTCAGAAGCGCATTGCAGTCAGTTCAGTATTCATCCTGGTGGCAGAAAGATGTACAATGATTTGAAAAGACGGTTTTGGTGAAAACAGATGAAAGCTGATATTGCTGAATTTGTATCCAAGTGTCTGAATTGCCAACATGTAAAAGCAGAAAAAAAGAAACCAGAAGGATTATTACAGAGTTTATCTATTCTGAATGGAAATGGAATCACTTTTCCATGGACTTCGTGACGAAGTTACTACGTTCCTCTCGAGGTTGTGATGCGATTTGGGTTGTGATTGATAGATTGACCAAATCAGCATGCTTTATTCCGTACAAGATGACATACCAACATGACCAGATGGCAGAGATCTATGTCAGAGAGGTGGTTAGATTGCATGGAGTACCGAAGTCGATTGTTTAAGACCATGATCCTCGATTTACTTCACACTTTTGGCACAGTTTGCAGCAGGCTCTAGGCACGAAGTTACATCTGAGTACCGCATATCATCCACAGATCGACGGACAGTCAGAGCGGACTATCCAGACACTGGAGGATATTCTTAGAGCTGTAGTGCTAGATTTTGGCACTAGTTGGCAAGAATCTTTGCCACTTTGTGAGTTCTCGTACAACAACAGCTATCAGACGAGTATTGAGATGGCATCGTTTGAAGCGTTGTACGGTAAAAAGTGGAGATCCCCTCTGTATTGGGACAATATCTCTGAGGTTCCTAAGATTGGACCTGATATGATTCGAGACATGACAGAAAAAGTGAAGCTGATTCAGAAGAGAATGAGGACAACGCAAGACAGACAAGCCAAATATTCCAATATTTGACGTAGACCGTTGGTATTTGAGCCAGGAGGCCGAGTATTCTTGAAGATTTCTCCTTTCAGAGGCGTTGTCAGATTTGGCAAGAAAGGGAAGTTGTCTCCACGATATATCGGTCCTTATGAAATTCTCGAGAAGATAGGAGATCATGCCTATCGACTCGCCTTGCCGCCTTCTCTATCTGGAATACATGATGTCTTTCATGTATCACTATTGCGGAAATATATTCCTGATGCTTCACATATTATTCAGCCAGATGAGGCCAAACTTGACGAGACACTGAGTTACTTTGAGAAGCCGATCCAGATTCTCTATCGTAAAGAAAAGCAGCTCAGAACGAAGACTATTCCGCTTGTGAAAGTTCAGTGGAGTCGTCATGGCATTGAAGAAGCTACCTGGGAGACTGAATCAGATATGAGACAGAAATTCCCGGAGTTATTTCACGGATGTGAGTTTCTTTTTTAGCTTCTATTCTCCATTCCTTAATTGTATCTGATTTGATATCTGATTTGATTGCCTGTGATTTCGGGGACGAAATCAGATCTTTGGGGGGAGAAATGTAATGCCCGAGAATTTTGTTACTGTAATCTGAAATGATTTGTTGATAATTGAAGTGATTATAGACGGAACGGATCAGATCGAGATAGGCGAAAAAAGACTGAATTATGTGCGAGAACTGAGCCCCTCGCGCATATGCGCGACCCAGCCGGGCGCATATGCTCGGGGTAGGCAGATAACCTCACGCATATGCACCAAAAGACCCACGCATATGCGCGAGTATGGCAGAGAACCTCGCACATATGCGCCGGGTGAGGGCGCGCATACGCGCGAGCTGCCGTGAGGTTACGCCCCAAGATAGAATGTCTCGCGCATATGCGCGAGACGTGTTGCACCAAGGTGAAGCCATTTGGTCCTTGACATGCATATTTAATATGCGTTCTCCTTCATTCAGTTGGACGGCAAGAGGGAAACCGAGAAATCTTTCCAGAGAATTGTCAAAACTTTGCCTTGCAGAAATTTGAATCTTGCAAAAGATCCGCCCAAACGATTTTAAATCCGAGTGCAGTACCGTACTCCCCTCGACAGAGGCTTCATAAAGACGTAAGTTTTATTGATTTCTAGCATGGTTCGAATTTCATATGTTGAAGGAATCAGATATGATTCATATATGGGGTTCTTGTGATATTAGACATCGTATAATCGAAACCGGATTGAAGAACAGATACCGTATGAAATTGTAATGATTTTTCAAAGTTGATTTGATTGAGATTTGATATCAGATTGTATTGTTATCGATTATGAGTTGTGGGAATAGATATCTGTCGATTTGTATTGCTGGGTATATTGAGATTGTACCGTTATGCCGTTGAAACCGAATTAGATTGAATTCCGATTATATCCAGTATTAATTGAGATTGTATATTGATATTGTACCTATTGGGAATGTCCTTCCAGATTGATATATCGAAGGCTTCGAAGACAGATCAGAACCAAACCTCAACGAAAGAAAGGTATAAATCAATGTTAACCGGGAGATCGACTCGAGTCAGATTGGATTTGAGTTTCCCAAAAACCACATACTTTATTTATTGCATTGATATTTGCAATTTATGAGATTGATATGCTTAGTCTATTGAGTTATAGCAAAGCGTGTATTGAGTCATGGCGGAGATGTCTAGTTATTGGCGGATATGCCAAGTCTTTGGCGGAGATGCCAAGATACTGGATGTTTGGTTTATATCGATGTTGCGTAGGGGTGGATCAGCTTCTATTGCGGAGATTCAGTATATTGTGCCAATGTCCAGGAAGCGGGATCCCTAGATTAGAGATGAGTCGATTCTGAGATGACGAGTCCAGAGTTTATTTACAGTTTTATATCGATTCATGTCTTTCAGATTTGATACATGTTATTGATATCTGTTTCATGATTTTGTATCTTTTTATATGATTGCATGTATACGTTGTTTATATTGGGATGTATTTCTCACCGGAGTTATCCGGCTGTTGTTGTGTTTGTATGTGTGCATGACAAAAGGTGGGACAGGATCAGGGTCACGAAGAGGATGGGAGATTCAAAATTAGCGTGGACATCCGGACTTAGGAGCAGATTTGGTTTTCAGCACTTGATGTAGTTGTTGAACCTTAGTTCGATATGGATGTATGTTGTACAAGACTTGTACCTTACTGTTGATATTTATTTCAGACTGATTTCATTATGTTCCGCATTTATGTATTTTAAAAAAAAAAATTTAGACCCAGATTAATTATTTGATCCTAATGACGATTAAAAAGACGAGTTAGATTCTGGTCCCCAAATTTACAATGCTTATACTTTAATTCAAAAAATGTTAGTTTTAGGTTTTGTTGACGTTTACGATTGTATGTTTTGAATTGTGTTTTTTGGACTTTAAAATTATTAGTTGGTGAGTTATTTTAAATAGCGCAAAACATATTTATATATATATTATGGTTCAGGCGAAGTATCATAAGAAAGAAAAAAACATTTTAGTACATTTTAAAGAAAAACGAGTAGTAGACTTTTGATGAGTGGTATCTGGAAAAATAAGTATCATTTCTCTGGGTGTTTTTCTGTGTATTAGAATAGTTGTTACACGCTTTTAACCTGATTAAATATGTTTTCTTCTTTACTTCTCCTTTGTTATAAATAGAACATTGGCGGTGAAATTTTGTAATCTTTGATTCATAATTTTCAATACTCATCTTTGAGGTATTTGTGAGATTATCTTTCATTCATGATAAATTCATTTGCTAATATGGTATCAGAGCATAATCCGCAGTAGATCTGCTTCTCTTCCATGGCCAGAGGTGCTCCAAACTCTAATGTTCAAGGTTCCACCACCAATCAGGGCCAGGGCCGGAGAGTTGCCTTCGAAGATTCTAGCAGCCTCTTTTACCTGCAAAATGGTGATCATCTTGGTCTCGTTTTGGTGTCTCATCCTCTCTCAGGGCACACAATTGACAAGTGCTGTCAACTCCATGGCTATCCACCCAGCCACCCCAAATATAAGCAAAAGCAAAGTGAAGACCGTAGCCGAGCCAATCAAATTCGAGCTTCCACCTCTGCCTCTACTGAAATTGTTCCATTTTGTCAATCTAGTGATAAAAACTCGAATGGCTTGAATAATTCACTTAGCCCTGAACATTGCAAGCAGCTCATTCTTTCCTTAGTTCTCAACTTCAACTTGGCTATGGCCCCAATTCAGTTGCACAACAACATGAGCCCTCTGTTTCATGTTTCAGTGGTATAAATCCTCTATCCTTTGCTTTTACTTCCATTCTTTATTGTGATTGGGTGTTGGACACTGGGGCAACACATCATATTTGTTGTTCTCTATCTTTTTTTCTTCATATAAACCTCTTGTTTCCACTATCACGTTGCTTAATCACTCTACTGCACCAGCCACATATATTGGTTTAGTTCATCTGTCTCGTGATCTCGTTCTGGAGAATGTTTTATTTGTTCCCCAATTTCACTTCAACTTGTTGTCAATTAGTTCACTCACAACTCGTCTTCCTTGCTCGGTCTCTTTTTCTTCTAATTCCTGTCAAATTCAGGCACTTCACGAGAAGAAGATGATTGGGATGCGTAAACGAGTTGGAAATCTCTACGTGCTAACCATGTGGGGACCCGGACGCTAATTCAAGTCTTAATCATTATTAATGTCAAATATAACAATTAAGAAAAGTGGGACTAAATTTTTTTTTCTTTTAAATATAAATGCAGAAACGTAATAGTAATCTATCTGATATACAAGTTAAGAGTAAAGTACAAATCATGTACTACTTGTTACTATCTCAACTAGGTTCAACGACTATACATCCAGTGCTGAATCCTATTCTGCTTCTGGGCCCGGATCTCCACGCTAACTATAATCTCTCATCCTCTTCCTGATCCTGATCATGTCCCACCTGTTTTCAAGCACACAGACAAACAAGACAACAGCCGGGTAACTCCGGTGAAAATTAAATTCCCAGTATAAATCATGTATACATGCATTTCATATAAACAGATATAAAAGCATGAAATAGATATTTCATAACATGTATCAAATCCAAAGCATAAATCAATATAAACTCTGAATATAACATGTATCAAATCCGACACATGAATCAACACAAACTCTGAATCACACTCAGTGACTCATGGACTCTGACTCGACTCGTCCTAATCTAGGGATCCTGATCTAAATAAGAACATACACCCACCTACACTCCCGATCGGGGTTGTGGCACGTTCTTATTCGCGGACTTTGGTTCTTTCCATATCGAACATCAGTAATAGAAGAAACTCTAATTCTATCCACTTCGATATAACCAAACGTCCGGTGTCTTGACCTATCCGTCACTGACTTTGGCACTTTCGCCAACTCAGTATCTTGTGACAATGTGCAATGTGCCCGTGACGATTCCATCACTATGAGGCACCCCTGTCACAAGACCAATCGTCTCTGCCTAGGCGTATCCACCTATTACTCAATACATAATTCAATCGATCAAAGATATCAATTTCATTCAATTGCAAATATTAATGCAATAAAGTAAAGTATGTGATTTTGGGAAACTCAAGTCAAGTCAACTCGAGTTGTGCAATCACGCATCAACATCAATTTATACTTTTCTCTTCTCGGTCTGACGAAGTCGAAGTCTCGAAGTCAAATCTGTCCATATCCAATCTGACATGACAATATCGAATAGACACAATATCAATATACAACTCATTCAGGACTTGTTCTGATCAATACTCAATTCAAGACATAATCTGATCAATGTCAACGATATAACGATACAATCGAAATCAATACTGAATCTGATCAAAATCGATCTACTGATGTTTCGACGGTATAACAATACAGTATCGGTAACCCCGTCAATCTCAACATCACAGATATAATACAACAACTCATAATCGATATCAATACGAATCATAATTTTCAATAATAACAGGTCATAATATTAAATCTGCACAATCTCAATCATATCACTTCCGAAAATCATAACAATTACATAAACAGTCCGTTCTTCGATCTGATTTCAATTATATACTGATCAGTATACCCAGAACACATAATACCAGTCAAATCAAATTTCTCCCAATATCATAATTTCAAGTGATACCAGAATTCAATAAAACTTACGTCCTGTTGTAGCTGTCGTCGCTAGGAACTCGTTACTGTACTCGGATTCAAATTCAGACGGGCGGATTTTGCAGAAACCACAACTCTAAGATTTAAAATTTGAGAATTCCATCGGCTCTCGTTTCTTTCTCCCCTGAATTCTGAAGAATTGAGGTGCTTATATGTATATATATCTTGTATGTTTCACAAAATGTGGCTTGTTCTTTGCACTGCACGTCACGCCGCGGGTGCGCTTGCTTTGCACCGCGGTTGCGCTAAGCGTACTGTATCACATCCAACAATTCAGAGGACACAACCGCGGGTGCGCTGCATTTTGAACCGCGGGTGCGCTACCCTCACTGTCCCAATACCGCAGGTGCGGTCACTTTTATGGCGCGGGTGCACTAACTCTACTGTACACCAAACTCGAATTGCAACGTCGCCTCTCCATGTCTGTTCTTCCATTCCCTTATTCAGAATACATGATAACTCAAAAGTATCAAACTAAAATTTCGGGCATTACATGCGCTGCTCCTTGTCGCGCATATGCGCAAGGTGTTCTGCCCTCGCACATATGCTGTGTTTTCTTTCGTCTTTTTCGGTCTAATTCTTTCTGTCTATAATCACATTAATTATCCCCAAATCATTTTAGATTAACAGGATAAAATCTCGGGCCTTACATTTCTCCCCCCCTAAGATCCGATTTCGTCCTCGAAATCACAGGCAATCAGATCATATATCATAGGTAATCATCATATGCAATCAACTCATATCAAATAAGGAAGAAATGTATATGGAATTTAATCAGAATGCTTATCTTAATAAAACAATTCTGAAATCTTTATCTCATCTCAGATTCTGTCTTCCAGATAGCTTCCTTGATATTTTAACAACTCCATTTAACTTTCAATAGCAGAATAATCTTCCTTCTGAATTATCTTTCTTCAACTGATTCAGATTCCAATCTGGACTAATAATTCACGAAGTATAATGTCATAATACAATTTGAAGTAACTCTGATAGAATCAATCTTAAAATACTGGCTATACAACATCCGTATATACCAACTAACAGCTCATAACAAATCAACATCGTCATCTGTTATCAAGTCTGTTCACGCTAAATCAATTCAATATTCAGTCTCCTATATCACATACCATTGGTCGTCGTCTGACGTTGGCATATTAGGTCTATCTATTCAGAGTTGTCGTCATTCTTTTCTGAATCACCTTCACTTCCTCAGTTATATCTCTGATCATATCAGGTCCAATCTCCAGTATTTCAGAGATATCATTACAATAACAAGGGGATCTACACTTCTTGTCGTACAACGCTTCAAACGGTATTATCTCCATACTCGTCTGATAGCTGTTTTTGTACGAAAACTCACGACATGACAACAACTCCTACCAACTAGTGCTAAAATCAAGCACTACAACTCTAAGCATATTCTCCAAAATCAAGGTAATCCAATCTGACTGTTCGTCAGTCGGTGAACGATATGTAGTACTCAGATATAATCATGTACCCAATTCTTGCTGTACACTTTGCCAAACGTGCAAAGTCAACCAAAACCATGGTCTGATATAATCAACTCCCGATACTCTGTGTAGTTTGACAACGTTTCTGACAGAAATCTCAGTAATATAATTATATCTGTACGTCTTCATGTACGAGTTAGTTCTCGCAGACTGGATCAGTCTGTCACTCCTAACTCAATCAATGCTCAATTCCTAGAGGAATGCGGTAGCTTCATCACGATATCCCTAGAAATGTAATCCTATTTCCATTCAGGAATCGACAAGCTATATAACAAATCTCCTGGTTTCTTTCTTTCTGTCTTCATATATCGGCAGTTCAGACATTTCAAAACAAATTCTGCCACAACTGGTTTCATCTGTTTCCCTAAAATATGTCTTTTCAATTATCATACATTTTTCTATCATCAGAATAAATGTTGAATCAAAAATTGTACATTTCTGACAATACTTGTCGTTTCACATCCGAAAAAATCTGACACAACAATTCAGTTATTCATATGCAGTACAGTATCACATACCTGATATCTGATTGATACTCTGCTCTGACTATCGATATCAAGTTCTGCCCATTCTGATCAACTTTCTGGACTGTTTTAACTCTCAAAATCAGCTCTGGTTCGGCGTGAACGGTATCGAATCTCAACTTTATATGATCTGTATCAAATACTACTTCAGAAAATAACAATTTTCAATCAGATTTAAACAACAGTCAGATATAATATCCTGCTAAACTCATGTAACTATAAATTCTTACACGAATATCAATCTCGGTCAACTGCTCGCGATCTCAACTGTGGTAGAATCAACACATACATCATCTTCAGATATCACAAACCCTGAATACAATCTGTCTCAGTCAAGATGCACATTTCAACAGTTTTGGTATACAACTTTCCTGTTCTCATAATATTTAACAAAATCAGTCATATTTTTCGAATATACCAGAAGATCATAGATCAACAAATCAGAGAATCATCAAAATAATTCTGAACAAACATAACTGAGGCATCCCTAACGAGAAACACTCAATCAGATGTAACTCGCAGGCAGAAATCTTCTAACTAGTCTTTCAATTCTTCCAATTCAATCAATATCATCTTGTACGAAGTTCTAGAAATAATAACAGTACCTGATATTAAGTCAAGACTGAAATCAACCTTCCTCATTAAAGGCAAATCCTGAAGTTCATCTGAGACAACTTTAGCAACGCTCCTGTCACTGGCAAATCAGTCAATGATACACTCCATCTCAGCAAATCAACTGAATGCATAAGGAATCGCTCCATTCCTTTCGATAATCATCGAGTCATGAGCATCACATATATAAAAGGTATTCTAAATCCAGAATCCTTACCATAGCTTGTTCATTCTTCGGCCATTTCAGGTCCGAATCTTACCATTTCCTGGAAATAATCTGCAATAGCTCTGTACTTGGCCAATACAACAATATCAATAATGCGGTCAGAATCAAATGACGCAAAGTACTATATTATCTAACTCAATCTCATATCTGTCATACTATAGCATACAAGATCCAACAGATGTTATTGATACAAAACATCTCCCCAACAGAAAAGAGATCAATACTACAGCATATAATAACTCAATACTCAAAGCATATATCAATGCAATTCATTCAGAAATCATATACAGGATGTACTAATATTTTTCAATATATAGGTACGCAGAATAATTATGAAAGATCAATTACCTGCCACTATATCATCAAGTGCATCCTGGATCCATTCCTCGGTTACTACCACCACTCTGGCTTCCTGCTGACCCTGGTTGGGACTGAGTAGAGGGTGGTTGGAAAGAACGAACAACAAAAGATGATTTATCGATCTGAGTCACTGATCCAGATGACTCTGCTCCCTGGAATCTTCGGGAACCTCTCTATGGACAAACTCTAGCAAAGTGTCCTTGCTGTTTGCAAATGTTGCAACTACCATACACTCCTTAGCATTGCTCTGTGAGATGTCTTCCTCCACAGGTTCTACAATAGACCCCGGTATAACTCGGGCTAGAACTACTGAAGCTAGATGAACCGCTCCCTAACTTCTTAAACTGCTTCTTTCGAGCTTTCAACTGTTCCTTTTCTCCAATACTACTACTACCAACCTCCAATTTCAAAGGGGATTGCAGGAATTGGACTGGAGATTGTTGTTGTTTCTGAGATTGGATTACATACAGCCTTTCTTGTTGTCGAATCAAACTTGCCTCAGCTCTCTTTGCTCTATTAAAGGCGTCAGAAAAAGTATAGGGCCGCTCCACGTTTACCAATCCAAATATTCCAGGATTCAATCCATTAATAAACCGATCAGTTACAACTTCATCATTTTCAGCCACGCGAGGTGCAAACCGTAGTAAAGTAGAGAATTTAGCAACATATTCTTCAATGTTTAGCTGACCCTGTTTCAAATTTTCAAACTCTGCCCTCTTGTCCTCTCGATACGAACCCGGGAAAAACCTTTTATAGAATTCAACTTTAAAGATTTTCCACGTATTCACTGTACCATGCTGTTCTAGGGATTCTTTTGTTGCAATCCACCAACTCTTTGCGACTTCCCAAAACTGGTGCCCAATCAGTTTAATTCTCCGTTCGTCGGGTTACTCGAGTGAATCAAATAGCATCTAGATATCGTCAAGCCAACTCTCACAATCACTCGTCGTCTCAATACCCCTCAGAATCGACGGTTGAAATGACTGAAACCTCATCAACTGTGTTTCCATCAGAGTTTCTGACACATTCATCTAATCAGTCACCCTACTTTCTCGTTCTGGAATTCTTCGAGGAGGAATATCTGATGATCACAAGAGTCAGCAATCATATGAGACAAATCCGTCTCAGTCCCTTTCTGATCAGCTTACCACTGATCAAAATCGGTTCTGATTCATTCTCAAATAATACACATTACCAAATCAACTCAGATATTCAGGTAACATGTATCTTCAGAAAAAGTAAACACGTACTGTAATATTAGCATATACAATGTAATTCAACATTATAGTAATCACATGCTAGCAATCACATGCAAGGAAAAAAAACTCATTCTACCCCGCTCACTAGCTTCTATCTCAATCTCAAGAACCTACAGTTCTAGACCTATTGCTCTGATACCACCTGCTGTGGGGACCCGGACGCTAATTCAAGTCTTAATCATTATTAATGTCAAATATAACAATTAAGAAAAGTGGGACTAAATTTTTTTTTCTTTTAAATATAAATGCGGAAACGTAATAGTAATCTATCTGATATACATGTTAAGAGTAAAGTACAAATCATGTACTATTTGTAACTATCTCAACTTGCTTCAACGACTATACATCCAGTGGTGAATCTTATTCTGCTTCTGGGCCCGGATCTCCACGCTAACTATAATCTCTCATCCTCTTCCTGATCCTGATCATGTCCCACCTTTTATCAGGCACACATACAAAAAAGACAACAGCCGGATAACTCCGGTGAGAATTAAATTCTCAGTATAAATCATGTATACATGCATTTCATATAAACAGATATAAAAGCATGAAATAGATATTTCATAACATGTATCAAATCCGAAGCATAAATCAATATAAACTCTGAATATAACATGTATCAAATCCGACACATGAATCAACACAAACTCTGAATCACACTCAGTGACTCATGGACTCTGACTCGACTCGTCCTAATCTAGGGATCCCGATCTTAATAAGAACATACACCCACCTACACTTCCGATCGGGGTGGTGGCACGTTCTTATTTGCGGACTTTGGCTCTTTCCATATCGAACATCAGTAATAGAAGAACCTCCAATTCTATCCACTTCGATATAACCAAACGTCCGGTGTCTTGACCTATCCGTCACAGACTTTGGCACTTTCGCCAACTCAGTATCTTGTGACAATGTGCAATGTGCCCGTGACGATTCCATCACTATCAGGCACCCCTGTCACAAGACCAATCGTCTCTGCCTAGGCGTATCCACCTATTACTCAATACATAATTCAATCGATCAAAGATATCAATTTCATTCAATTGCAAATATTAATGCAATAAAGTAAAGTATGTGATTTTGGGAAACTCAAGTCAAGTCAACTCGAGTTGTGCAATCACGCATCAACATCAATTTATACTTTTCTCTTCTCGGTCTGACGAAGTCGAAGTCTCGAAGTCAAATCTGTCCATATCCAATCTGACATGACAATATCGAATAGACACAATATCAATATACAACTCATTCAGGACTTGTTCTGATCAATACTCAATTCAAGACATAATCTGATCAATGTCAACGATATAACGATACAATCGAAATCAATACTGAATCTGATCAAAATCGATCTACTGATGTTTCGACGGTATAACAATACAGTATCGGTAACCCCGTCAATCTCAACATCACAGATATAATACAACAACTCATAATCGATATCAATACGAATCATAATTTTCAATAATAACAGGTCATAATATTAAATCTGCACAATCTCAATCATACCACTTCCGAAAATCATAACAATCACATAAACAGTCCGTTCTTTGATTTGATTTCAATTATATACTGATCAGTATACCCAGAACACATAATACAAGTCAAATCACAATTCCCCCAATATCATAATTTCAAATGATACCAGAATTCAATAAAACTTACGTCCTGTTGTAGCAGTCGTCGCTAGGAACTCGTTACTGTACTCGGATTCAAATTCAGACGGGCGGGTTTTGCAGAAACCACAACTCTACGATTTAAAATTTGAGAATTCCCTCGGCTCTCGTTTCTTTCTCCCCTGAATTCTGAAGAATTGAGGTGCTTATATGTATATATATCTTGCATGTTTCACAAAACGTGGCTTGTTCTTTGCACTGCACGTCACGCCGCGGGTGCGCTCGCTTTGCACCGCGGGTTCGCTAAGCGTACTGCATCACATCCAACAATTCAGAAGACACAACCACGGGTGCGCTGCATTTTGTACCGCGGGTGCGCTACCCTCACTGTCCCAATACCGCAATTGCGTTCACTTTTATGGTGCGGGTGCACTGACTCTACTGTACACCAAACTCGAATTGCAACGTCGCCTCTCCATGTCTGTTCTTCCATTCCCTTATTCAGAATACATGATAACTCAAAAGTATCAAACTAAAATTTTGGGCATTACATGCGCTGCTCCTTGTCGCGCATATGCGCAAGGTGTTCTGCCCTCGCACATATTCCGTGTTTTCTTTCGTCTTTTTCAGTCTAATTCTTTCCGTCTATAATCACATTAATTATCCCCAAATAATTTCAGATTAACAGGATAAAATCTCGGGCCTTACAAACCACCTCCAGCCTGACATCATGTGTCCATTCGTCATCTACTGTTTGTAATGTTTCTTTAACCCAATGTAAACTTTGGCAATTTAGAATGGGTCATCCATCTTTTTCCAAATTTTCTGTTATAGGAAGTGATTTAGCTCTTGATTCCTTATGTCCAGCAAAAGAATTTGATTGCCATGTTTGTCCATTGTCTTAGAAGAAACGATTACCCTTTATATCAAACAATTTAAGTAGTGACAATTTGTTTGATCTGGTACATTGTGATATTTGGGGTCCATTTTCTACTTTGAGAATTGAAGGCTATAAATATTTCCTCACTATTGTGGATGATCACTCACGGTTCACTTGGGTTTATTTTCTCAAGGCTAAGTCTGATGTTTCTAGCATATTCCTCATTTTTTTCAAGATGATTTCAACCCAGTTTGAGCGAAAAATCAAGGCCGTTCGAGCAGATAAGCTAGACTATTCTAATTTCTTTCGTAGCGAAGGCATCATTTCTCATCACTCGTGTGTTGAACGACCACAACAAAATTCAGTTGTCGAAAGAAAACACCAACATATCCTAAATGTGGCCCGTGATCTACTTTTTCAGTCATGCATTCCTTTAGTTTATTGGAATGATTGTGTTCAAACTGCTGTATATTTGATCAATGGGACCACATCTCCTCGACTTTCACTTAAAACTCAATTCGAGCTATTGCACTTTAAATCACCTTCTTATTCCCATTTAAGAGTCTATGGTTGTTTGTTCTATGGTTCCACTCTCTTAAGTCATCGAACTAAGTTCTCACCCCGTGCTATTAAATCTATATTTTTTGGTTATCCATTGGGTTTTAAAGCATACAAACTCCTTAATCTTGAAATGAATGAGATATATAATTCTCGTGATGTGGTTTTTCATGAAAACATTTTCCCATTTCGCAGTGAATTATCTTCCTCCCATTTGGATTCTTTCTTTGACAATGTTCTGCCAACACAATTTGAACCTTCTTCTGTCTCAACTCATCACGATCCTCTTCGTTCAACTCGATCCAATAGAACACTAAAAACCCCCGAGTCACTTGCGTGATTTTCATTGTTATACCACTGCCCTTTCTTCTTTTAATTGTACTGCTCACCCATTGTCTTCTACCCTCGATGATCATCGTTTATCCCCAGCTCACAAATCCTTCATACACACCATATCATCTGTTGTTGAACCAACCACCTTCTCTCAGTCCATTGTTCAACCTGAATGGAGACAAGCCATGTTTGAGGAATTGCGGGCTTTGGAATGTAATGGGATTTGGTCCATTGTGTCTCTACCACTTGACAAGCGTGTTGTAGGCTATCTGTAATGCCCGAGATTTTATCACTGTAATCAGATATTAATTAATTGACAGAATTCAGATTTCAGGAGCTAAAGTAAGATGTGAGGAGAGAAGCCGGGCGCCGGTGCATTACAAGACCAAATGGGCTACAGAAGGTTTGGCGCCCGAGCGCCAGTGCACCACAAGCTTAGTATTTGGACAGAACGTCTAGCGCCCGAGCGGTAGAAAATGACCGCCCGAGCGCCACTGTATAATAAGGATTATGCTCGGACAGAAGGTTCCGTGCCCGAGCGGTAGTTTTTGACCGCCCGAGCGCCGACTGAAATTCAAGAAAAACAAGCCACGTTTCTCTATCGTGCAACTGGAGATATATATAGGCAAATCTCTTCATTTTCTTCAGAATTATAACAAAAACCATCCGAGGAAGCTATGAGAAATCCTTACGCCTTTGCACCTCATAGAATTCTGATTTTGCAAGATCCAGCCGTTAGAATTTCAATCCGACTTTATTTCCGTGTTCCTCTCGACAAGAGCTGCAACGAGACCTAAGTTTTCTTATGTTTTGATATGGTTTGAAAATATGGTATTGAAAGAATCATGATTTGATCTATATATGGTGTTATTGAGATATTAGACATTGTATAATCGAAATCAGATTGAAAAACGGATACCGTATGGAATTGTTATCATTTTCAGAATTGAACTAATTGAGATTATACAAATTTAATATCGGATTATGTTTGTCAATCGATTATGAGTTGAGATTGGTATCTATTGATATTTGTATTGCTGGGTATATTGAGATTGTGCAATTATGCCGTTGAAACCGAATTAAATTGAGTTCTGATTATATCCAGTATTGATTTGAGTGGTATATTGATGTTGTACTCCTCGATATTGTCATTGCCAGATTTATTATTGACAGATTTGAATTCGTGACTTCGACTTCGTCAGATCGACAAAAGAAAGGTATAAATCAATGTTGAATCGGGAAGATACGACTCGAGTTTGATTTGACTTGAGTTTTCCAAAAACCACATACTTTACTTTATTGCATTGATATTTGCAATTCATGAGATTGATATGCTTAGTCTATTGATTTATAGCAAAGCATGTATTGAGTCATGGGCGGAGGTGCCAAGTCTTTGGTGGATGTGCCAAGACACTGGATGTTTGGTTTATATCGATATTGCGTAGGAGCAGATCGGCTTCTATTGCAGAGATTTGGTATATTGTGCCAATGTCCAGGAACCAGGATCCTTAGATTAGAGATGAGTCGAGTCATAGATTATGAGTCACGAGTTTGATTTACAGTTTTATATCGATTCATGTCTTTCAGATTATGATACATGTTATTGATATATGTTTCATGCTTTTATATCTTTTTATATGATTTCATGTATACATGGTTTATACTAGGAATTATATTCTCACCGAAATTATCCAGCTGTTGTTGTGTTTGTATGTATGCATGACAACAGGTGGGACAGGATGAGGGTCACGAAGAGGATGAGAGATTCAAGATTAACGTGGAGATCCAGACTTAGAAATAGAATTGGTTTCAGCACTGGATATGTTGTTGTTGAACCTTAGTTGAGATAAATGTATTGGTACAAGACTTGTACTTTATTGTTGATATGTATATCAGACTAATTATCTTATGTTCCGCACTTATGTAATTTTAAAAAAAAAATTAGTCCCTGATTAATTAATTGATCCTAATGATGATTTAGATGATTTAGAATACGAATTAGGTTCGGGTCCCCACATTATCAGTGGGCGTATAAAGCTAAATTCTTTGTTGATGGTCGTTTGGAACGTTATAAGGCAAGGCTTGTAGCTAAGGGCTACACACAACAAGAGGGTATTGACTATCTTGAGACATTTCTCCTGTCGCAAAGTTGGTAACAGTGAGAACTTGTTGGCTTTGGCTTCCATTCATGGCTGGTTTTTAACGCAGCTAGATGTAAATATTGAATTCTTGCATGGTGAATTATCTGAAGAGGTCTCTATGTCGTTGCCTCAAGTATATCAACGACAGGGGGAGTCTTTACCTTCGAACACAGTTTGCAAATTGCACAAGTCCCTGTATGGTTTGAAACAAGCCTCGAGACAATGGTTTGCCAAATTCTCTTCCATTCTACTTCGTATTGGGTTTGCTCAATCCCATGCAGACAATTCATTGTTTGTTCGCAATCGTGGAGATGTGTTTCTGACCTTAGTGGTATATGTGGACGATATAGTCATCGCCACAAACAATAAGGAAGAAGCTACTAATTTGAAAATATTTCTAGAGAACCAATTCAAGTTAAAATATTTGGGTGACCTCAAGTACTTTCTTGGGATTGAAGTGGCACATTCATCACAAGGTATTTCTATATGTCAACGGCACTATACTCTTCAATTGCTTGCTGATACAGGTCTTACTGGATGTAAGCCACGTACTACGCCATTAGATGTAAGCTTTAAGCTTAGTGAGTAAGAGGGTGAACTGCTTCCTGATCCTTCTGTATACAGACGTTTTGTGGGTAGACTTCTTTACCTCACTGTCACACGTCCCGACTTAGCGTACTCAGCAAACAAGCTAAGTCAATTTGTTTCGAAGCCAAGAGATGCACATTTGCTAGTGATATATTCTGTGCTGAAGTATGTTAAAGGGACAGTAGATCAGGGCTTGTTCTACAGCTCCTCGTCTAATCTCAAGCTGAGTTTCTTCTCTGATTCTGACTGGGCAACTTGCCCAAATACAAGACGATCAATCTCTGGTTTTTGCGTTCTTCTGGGAGAGTTATTGATATCTTGGAAATCAAAGAAACAACATACTGTTTCCAGGTCATCTTCCGAAGCGGAGTATCGATCAATGGCGAATGCAACATGTGAAGTGGTCTGGTTGCTTTCATTGCTTAAGGATTTTCAAGTGTTCTATAATACTCCAGTACCTTTATTTTGTGATAACCAGGTAGCCTTGCATATTGCTTCTAATCCTGTGTTTCATGAGCGCAGTAAACACATCAAGATAGATTGCCATGTGGTGCGAGAGAAGTTGCAGGCTGGGATTATCAAAATAATATATGTAGCCTCAAGTTTGCAACTCACTGATTTGTTTACAAAATCCCTTCTCCCTGCACGGTTTCCGAAACTCTTGTCCAAGATGGCTATTCACAATATTCATTCTCCATCTTGAGGGGGAGTATTAGAATAGTTGTTACACGCTTTTATCCTGATTAAATATGTTTTCTTCTTTACTTTTCCTTTGTTATAAATAGAACATTGGCGGTGAACTTTTGTAATCTTTGATTCACAATTTTCAATACACATCTTTCAGGTATTTTGGAGATTATCTTTCGTTCATGATAAATTCATTTGCTAATACTGTGGATTGCGTTGATCGAAGTGGAGGCCTTTTGCTTCACTGGAAAGATCTGGTTGAAGTGCATACTCAATAGTATTCTGTTGGGAATATTGATTGCTTAATTTAGAGTGATCAGAAGCAATGCAAGGTTTACATGGTTTTATGGTAATCCAGTGGCCTGCCTTCGTGACTCATCATGGTAACTTCTTAGGCGGATTGCCGGTATTCATGAACTTAAGCATCTTTTGTTGGTTGTCGGTGGGAGTTTTATTTAAATCGGAAAAATTGGGAGGCATCGTAAGACATATAGCTCAGGTCCAGGCTTTCTCTAATAATTGTGGACTTAAAGATCTTTTGTATGCAGGGGATCCTTACACGTGGTGTAATAAACGACATGGGTGAAACTCGTATTTTTGCTCGATTGGATCAATTTCTATGTAGTTTTGATTGGAATGTGTTTTTCCCTCAGCGGTGGTTGAGAACTTAAGCTTCCTCGGATCTGATATTAGGACAATTTCTCTCAAGTTGTCTACGATGTCCACTACAAGTTGGAATAGACTTCCTAAACGGTTTACTTTTGAAAACGAATGGATTGTAGAAGATGACAATTTTTATTATTTCCGAAGAAGATGGGAGAGGTTGGATTGGAATGCGAGTCGACCTGCAAAGCTTTCTATGTGTAATGGGGAGTTACAGGATTGGGCAGGTGATCATTTTCACCAGGTGCGTAACAAAATAAAAAATCTTGGTCAGGAGTTGGATAGATTGATGAAACCCACCATGGATGAGACGACTATTTTCATATGTTGGATCTCCGTTTTTTCGTATTCAAAACGCAGCGGAAAATTTTAGATCTTGACATTCAAGATATATTTGTTTGGACACTCGTATGGTTTAAAATAAATAAGTATTCATAGGATGTTAAAGAATTATACATTTGGTGAGTAATTTCACTTGGCACCAACTACTCCGATATTAACGGACGTATTTGTTGTTGTAAATTCCTACGAACGTTGTTCGATCTACTTCTTTAATCTTCGAATCAGGTCCACTACCAGATTACTTGTTCCTCTTCTAACTTGCGCTAGAAAATTAGAAGATATTTTGCGTATAGATGGTACACGAAAAAGAAATCGACTCAAGCCGAATTTTTCTTGCATAAGAAAATAGATTTCGAGAGTTTGTTTTTACAATTTGGGAAGAGCCGAAAAACAATGAAATCTCATTCCAATCTTTCGTATCCCCTTCACGTAAAACAAGAATGAAAATCTTTTTATTATTTCTAATCTTTAATTTACTTAATTAATTTAATTAATTAAGAAATTAAAGATTCTAAAAATATTTGCATGCAAATTAAGGTGACTCGATTTTTGTGCATAATTTTAAGAGAATATCATGCATTGATTTTTATTTGTATGCATGTTTTTAAATTATGGTATCATGAATATTTTCATATTACATAAAACAATACCATATTTTATACAAATTTAATGGACTATATTTTAACTCAATTAAAATATAATTTAATTATTAAAGCTCATTTGAACTTTAATAAATTAGCATGATGGGCTTATACTCTTACAAGCCTATGTACAATGCTCTCATTACATTAATCTCATCATAATCCTGATCGACGATCAAACATCATCGATGTGACAATTTCAACTTATTGTTATTATGATGCACACTTTAATTTCGAGATCACCAATATCCAAATAAGACAAGTGCACTCCCTTTGACTATTTTAGCAGTCATGCTCTAAAAATTTCTATAAGATTTTATAAACTTTATTTATAAGTTTATCGATTGATCATATCAAACTTATTGCTTATAAATTCAACTCATTGAATTTATTATCTCAACGGGAAAAAATAAACCAGTTCTTGTGTGACCCTCAATGGTTCAAGGAAACAGCTAACCGTGAGTTCACAACTCTTAGTGATTCAGTACATAATCCTTTATTCGGGCTTACCCTAATTTGCCCCATTCTATGTATCAGCTATTGATCATGAAAATGTCAGATATCATATTTCTGATTAAACTCATTGAATCATGGTAAGAGCGTCAAGTAACATCGCCCCGTGATTCCCTAGGTATCACTGATAGTGCCTGCAAGAATCAGTCGATTATGATTAACGTACAGTACGGTCTTCATCTCATATATCCCAATCGAATCTTCAACCATTGGTTCATCGAGAGTTGCATAATAATTCGATAACTATGTGACACATCTTTGAAAATAAATAGTGGCATTGCATGTACAATTGGAGAACTCCTTCTCTAACGTAATTTCATACTCTGGCCTGAGATTCCATGCACTATTATTTCATCATATCACATAGGATTTCCACACCCGTAGGTGAGTGGCGAATTCCCAATTACAATGCACTGTCTCCTACATGTGTCGCAATTGTACCCAATCTCGCCACCTGATGACTCTCCTGGAGTCGGTAAACGAGTCAAATCACAGCCCTGGCATATAGAGCCTCAGTGTTGTCCCGAGTCATAAGGACTAATGGTGTACAATCATAACCACGGACTTATCCTCTCGATGAATGATAACCACTTGGAAAGTTCGAGGGAGGGTAGTTCGGTATAATCATCATATGACTACCCATCTGCATGTTTGGACATCTCTATGCCCTTACCAAGAAACGCGGTACACAACATCACGGATACTAGTCTCGAGCTCAGACGACCATTATCCATGTTTTAGGCGGCTGAATCGACTAGTAACGAATTTAGATTATACAGTGTTTACAAATGAGTTTCAACATCGAATTACGATTCCTTTGTATTAAAGTATAATCAAGGACTTTATCTATGCTGATTGCATGGGTATACAGATAAAGTAAAACAAAATCATAAAAATTTAAATTATATTAAAATAAATATTGTTTATTACACTTGAGTCAATAAATTCCCTAGCCAACGGTTGACTTGCAGGGCATCTACTCTACCATCATATCCAACAATTGGAAAAATAATATGAAACGGTGTCTTGCCTGGAACTTTTCCAAGAGACAGCCGCACCATTTAGCATGAATATAAAACTAAAAGTCGATTTTGAATCATCTACGTCACATTGGAAGCTAGAATCATTGTAGCCTTTCAATTTCAATTCTCCACCCCCATAGACCATGAACAAGTTTTTAGTCCTTCTCAAGTACTTAAGAATAACTTTCACGGCTTTCCAATGCATTGGACCATGGTTCGCCTGATATATGCTTGTAACACTCAGAGCGTAAGCAACATCAGGACGTGTCTATAGCATACCATACATGATACTACCAATGGCTGACGAATATGGAATAAGTGTCATCATCTCTATCTGTCCATCAGTCTTGGGGCACATTGCATTAGATAGAATAACACCATGACACATCGGTAAGTATCATCTCTTGGACTCTTCCATAGAGAATCTCTTTCGAATGGTATCGATATAAGTCGCTTGGGTGAGCCTCAGCATCCTCTTTGATATGTCTCTATAGATTTGTATTCCCAATACATAGGATGCTTCACCGACGTCTTTCATGGAGAATTTACTTGCTAACCATACTATAGTTGATTGCAGTAATCCTACATCATTCTCAATGAGTAGGATGTAATCAACACAATGTACTAGGAATGTCACTGCACTCCCACTAACTTTCTTGTACACGCATGGTTCCTCAGGATTTTTAGCAAAAACCAAATTCCTTGATAGTGCTATCAAATCTGATGTTCCAACTCCTTGACGCCTGCTTGAGACCATATATTGATCTCTAAAGTTTTCATACCTTATGCTCACTTCCTATTGATGTGTATCCCTCAGGTTGAGACATATAAATTTCTTCATTGATGTTTCCACTAAGGAATGCTCATCAATTTGTCATATCTCATAGTCATACCAGGCTGCTATGGCTAGTAAGTATTCTAACGGACTTAAACATAGAAACTGGTGAAAAAGTTTCCTCATAGTCAATTCCTTGCCTTTGAGTATAACCTTTTCAACTAGTCTTGCCTTGAAGGTCAATACCTTCCCATCCGCCTCAAGCTTTCTTTTGTAGATCCATTTGCATCCTAAGGGAACGATTCTCTCAGATAGATTCAATAATATCCAAACATGGTTTGAATACATAGAGTCCATTTCAGACTGCATGGCTTCAAACCATTTGCATAAATTAGTATCAGATATTGCTTCTTTGAAGTTCATTGGATCACATCCAACACAAGGCTCATCATGGCTTTGTTCATGAAGAAATGTATATCTTGCAGTTAGTCTAATAACCATATCAGATCTTCTAGGAGCTTGTACTTCAATTACTGGTTGTTGGGAATTAGTTTCAACTTCTACAGTTGAGTTAGGATCTTGAATTTATTCAAGTTCTATCATCTTGAATTTTATATCTAATAGAAATTCCCTTTCCAGAAAGTAGCATTTCTTGAAACAAACACTTTTGCTTCATTAGGATGATAGAAATAATATCCAACAGAATTATTTGGATATCCTACAAAGTAGCACAAAGTGGATCTATTATCCAATTTGTCTCCCACTGTCTGCTTCACGTAAGCAGGACATCCCCATATTCTCAAGTAAAAATATTTGGGAATTTTTCCCATCCATATCTCATATTGTGTTTTATCCACTGCTTTAATATGAGCATTATTCAACAACATTGTCATAGTTTCAAGCGCAAAGCCCCAAAACGATGTAGGCAATTCAATGAATCTCATCATGGATCGAACCATGTCCATCAAGTTTTGATTACCACGTTCAGAAACATCATTCAATTGTGGTGTTGCTGGTGAAGTCCACTGTGATAGAATCTCATTCTCTTCTAGATAACCCAAAAATTCAGCACTCAAGTATTCTCCACTTCGATCAGATCGAAGTTTCTTAATACTTCTTTCGAGCTAGTTTTCTACTTCAGATCTGAATTCTTTGAACATTTAAAATGCTTCAGATTTGTGTTTCATCAAATAAACATACAAATTCCTCGAATGGTCATCAGTAAAGGTAATGATGTAGGATTGCCAATATTTTGTGCTAACACTTAGCGGGCTACAAACGTTTGCGTGGATCAAATCCAGTAGATCATGCCACATTCCACGTTTCCATTGAATGGAGTCTTGGTCATTTTTTATTTTAGATAGGACTCACAAGTAGGTAGATAATTTATGTCTGAAAGTCAAACATGTCTTCTCCCACTAGCTTGTGCATCATTCTTTGAGAAATATGACCTAGTCTAGCGTGCCATATTTGTGCGGGATTTGGATCCTCTATTTTTCTTTTGTTTGTTGTTGCAATCCTGTTTACTTTTGACATTCACTTATCATTTCCAGAACATTTCTCGCGCATATAATTTCTTATGTTCGGGCTTCTTGCAGTGAAATAAATATGTTCTGACTTATCGGCCTTTGTAGGCCCTTTAAATGTCCTTACGAGTTTGCCTCTTATCAGGTTTGTTTTTCTTGTGAGGGGTAGAACATTTCTTTCCCTTACCTTGTGGGCCATTTTTCGTCCTGACGAGAGGCCCATTAGAAAAACACTATCTTCTTGTTTTATGGTGATCTCATAAGTCATAAGCGTATTGACTAGCTCTTCAAGGCTATCATGTATCTTATTCAAATTGAAGTTTACCATAACCCCAACAAATGAGGAAGAGAAAGACAACAATTTGATGTCATTAAGTAACTCGTTAGGAATCACATATTCTAGACCCGCAACATTCTCAAAAAGCCAGTCATATGTACACCACGCTCATAGGCCAAAACCCCATCTTGCATGCGTGTAGTCATGAAGTCCTTGAAAGTGGTGTGCATCATTGTATGAGTTTCATGCACCATGCAACTCTTGCACGTGTATTCGAATGTCATCAGCATTCAACATTTCCTCAAACTGACCTTATAGTACATTTGACATAGAAGGGAGCATGTTACACTTTAGCTTGCATATTATGGTCATGCCATCTTGCATGCTTTTTCAGTTAATCAGGACTGACATTAGTGTGTACACAATTTTCTCTGAATTCAAAATAATTTTCCCAACCAGTCTTGAAAATTTGATTCGATTAGGTTGTTAATAACAAAAATGGATTACGTGATGAAATCAAAAATATACTGATATGGAAATAGAATCATGGTTGCTGATTATTGTTAAATAATTTTAAGATATATTATTTTTATTTTATAAATTTTCCTCCCACTGTTTTGACATTTCCACCACCCTCTGATGAACAAGGGAAATCATATTTCCTAAGTGGGCACATAAAGCCTAATTAGCCAATTTTAATCTCGAATAATATCAGCCAATTATAATTTCAAAAAGGTAGAATCCAATTGCATCCATATGCAACCTCCGCGTGTTTCGCCTCACGTTTAATAAGGACCCAATAATATGGCGCAGTTTATTTTCACGTGTCAAACCAACCCATCAATATTGAATTGTAGTGGACGGTTGCCATGAGTTTCCCCAATAATATGAGCCGAAATCGGAGGAGTTCCACTCAATTCACATCATATGTCCTGTAAAAGTCACAGCTTTTCGGCGTCCAGGCCTCCCCAATAATATGAGCCAGACACTGTCTGCGGGTAACGATCAACATGCAACCACGGTTGATGGTAGGAAAGAATAAATTAAACTCTTTTACTTTTTACTTTTGTGGTTTGATATAAATTTTGAATCTTATTAAAAATAAGGGATTTTAATTTTAAAATTGTCTCATCATTTTAATTTAAAATCGCGTGTCACGAGATTGTATGTTTGCCGGATTCTTGCAACTATATTATCTAATAATATACATACATGTATATTACTATATATATCGCATATATATCATAACATGACAAAAACAATAAAAAAGGATGATCGATCTGTTAGAGTAGGTGCCCGTCGAGCCAAGTGTTGGCTGAGGGTTCACGATCAAACTCTATGTATAAACAATTTTTATTTTAATAATATTTGAAATTACTGTTTTGGAACATCTTTTCCTGTATACACTTGCTTGTTATATAGATAAAGTCCTTCAATATACAAATACTAGAAAGAATATGAGATGCTCATATGATGAATATCATGAAACTCATATTTAGAATACAGTATATTTAAACAGTACCTAGTCGATTCAGCCACCGCTAAGTAGGATATAGGCCGCTCGAGTTTGATACTAGTATATGCAATGTGAGTACCATGTTTCATTGGTAGGGGACATTGTGATGTCCGAGCATGCAGATAGGTGCTTCTTGTAGGTGCACTGAACAACCCTCCATAAAGGACTTTCCAAGGGTTCTCATTTATCGAGTGAAAACGTCCTAGTTTATGGTTGTACACCATTAGTCCTTATGACCCGAGACAACATTGAGACTCTTTATGCTAGCATTGCATTTTGACTTGTTTACCGACTCATATGGGGTCGTCAGGTGGCAAGGTTGGGTGCTCTGTCAAAAAATATAGGATTCGATGCATTTTAGTCGGGGATTCTCCGCTTACCTTGGGTATGGATATCCTATGTGTATGTAGTTTGAAATCTCTAATCATAGTGTTGGTGGTAATTAAGAAAGGGTTTCTCAGATTACACCATCGATGCAACTACGACATGACACATAGTATCGATTCTTTGACAGCCCTCGATATAACAGTAGTAGTCGAATCGGTCGGGATATATGAGATGAAGGGACTGTACTGTACGATAACCATAATTGAATGGTTCTTGCAGGCACTATCATTTGATACCTAGGGAATCATGTAAGCGATTCTGCTAGGCATTTAACATGATTGGTTGGGTACTATCAGACTTGAGTTCTGACGTTCTTATTTTCAAAGAGTTTATAAGTAAGAATGGAGCAATTGGGGTATGCTCATATAATGACATGTTTCATCCCGAATCACATTGAGATGTGAACTCACTGCTAGTTGTATCAATAAAACATTGAGGGTCACACAAGTGCTAACATTTTAGATCCCGTTGAGAAGTAAAATTAGTTCAATGTGTTGAACGGCTTATAAAGGAGTTTATAAGAACAAGGAAAATTAGAAGTATGACTTGTATAAGGGGAATGTGACTTTTAATTTGTGGAAGTGTTCCTAAATTAAAAGTTGGCCAAATAAATAACATATTTGAAAATTGTGATTTTCATAAACATTATTATGAAATAAATTAAATTAATTCAAGTATTGAATTAATTAAACACTAGTGGGCCTAGTAGAGTTCAAATAATTAAGTTAATTGAAGTGTTGAATTATTTAAATAATATTGGGCCTTGTAGAGCCCAATAGAAAATAATTATTCAACTAGTGGGCTTGAGTAAATTCAAGTAAAGTTTAAATGGTCTCAAATGTGTTGAGATATTTAAATAAAAGACCATGAACTTTGTAAATATTACAAGTCCAAATAATATGCACGGGGAGGTTAAAGAGTTGGGAGACAACTTTTCAATAAACAAGGCATGGCATGCACATGCTCACTTTAACTTTTTCAAGGACCAAGAAAGTTATTCCTCCCCTTTTCTCCACATAGTGATGGCCGAAACTTTCCTTGGATTATTCTCCAATTTTCTTCTTCATTTTGGTTGAGGAAATATATACTCATCTCAAAGATAAATGTTTTAATTTTTCTAGTGCAAAATTAGAGTGGATCTACCTTGTTAGTAGTGGACCTAATTTGAAAGAAAGAAGGAATTTGAGCAAGGAGTGCTCAAGGAAGCTTGTAGATTGTCTACCTTCAAGAGCCAGGTTGTTTACAACTTAGTTGGAGCCATTAATCAATCATTGTGATTGATAGATAAATATTTCTAAACACACTATGTATGTCATTTTTTTGTTTTATATTATTTGTTACACATCATAGTGAGGTGCTCGATTTTTGCTTGTAAAATTTGGTTTTTGAAACTTTTGTTGCGCATCCGGGCAACTTAATCGATCCCTTTTCAAGTGGTATCATGAGCTATGTTACTATTTTTTGTAGCAAATACATGATATTATATTGAGTTCAATTTCTAACCGCATGAGATAACTTGTTGCAACAAACCAAGGCCATATTTTGGGGCATTTTCGGGCATTTTCCGGCAAAGGCGATGACGATTAGAGTTTCCAAAAGTGTTTTGGAATATCAAAGTGTCATGGGCCTTGAGTTGTTGGGCCATTAGATGGCTAACATAATTTGTGAAATTTAAATGGGCCAAATATTTTTGGTGAAAAATGTCTTATTGGGGGTCCTTAAGTTTAAATCTACAAAAGTTGTACATATTTTTCTCATAAAATAAATAATTGAAGTTGGACTTTATTTATTTACAGTAAATTGTGATTTACAAAAAATTTGTTTATAAATAAATTAATTAGAAAGTTGACAAAGGAGTTTGTTTACTTTGTTGATTTAGTTTATAATCGTGGCGGTTAGTGATTGGATCAAGATATATAATATTGGATCAATTGATTATTGTGATAATTAATTGCTTGTGTATGATATGTGATATTATGCATGAAGGATGATCAGAAGCCCAAGCCCAATTTGCTAGGTGTATACTAAGATATTTTGTGTTGAATGATTTTGATATTTATCAATTTATAAGTGGGCTTGGTTATGGCTCGTTCCCACCCAATAAGATGTATCTCTATTTGCCATGGATATTTATTTGTAGATATTATGATAGTGGAATATCAAGATTGGAAGATGGTGGCTTTGATGATTATAAAGATCGAAGACATGTAAATATTGGAGGCTTATGTAAAAGTTGCATTTGCATCCCATGAATTTCCCTAATATTGGACCTAGGCCCGTGCTTAGCTCACACGGACCATTAGTATTGGGGCAATTGATCATCATTGTTTTGTTTATTTTTATAATATATGCATGATATGTTGTAAATAATGAGTATGTGCGTTATTATTATGATAATAACAAAGTTGCATGAATCCGGCAAACATACGATCAAATATAGCAAGCTTTTAAACAAAATTAATGATGAGACCTTTCAAAATTAAAAAAACTTCATTTTGAATAAAATTCAAAATAAATATCAAGCCCGAAAAGGGGAATTATAAAGGTATTTTTAATTTTCATGTCTTCCATCGACAATGGGTGCATGTTGAACGCTATCCATGCTCGGGGATTGGCTCATATTATTGGGGGAGCCCTGGACACCGGAAAGTTGTGACATCCATTGACATGGTGATGTGAACTGCGTGAAACTCCCATGATTTCGGCTCATATTATTGAGGGAACTTATGGCGATCGTCCATTAAGGTTCAACATCGATGGGTAAGGCTTGACATGTAAAGATGAACGACGTCATATTATTGGGTCCTAATCAAACATGAGACAAAATTTTACGTAGAGGATTGCATGAAGATGCAATTGGAAACTACCTTTTAGAAATTATGATTAGTTGAAATTATTCGGGATCATAATTTGCTAGTTGGACCTTATGTACCTACTGAGAAAAAGAGTTTCCCGTTTTCACTAGAGGGTAGTAAAAGATGTCAAAACAGTGGAAGCAAAAATTTATGAAGTAAAAGTCCATACTTTATATCTTACTAATTATTTTAAAATAGTAATTAACATTTATCTATTTTACTTTTTAGTACAAATTTTGACAATGTCTTCGATTCGCAATCCGCTATCTGCAATACTCGACAAACACATTTTAACCGGACCTAATTATCTCAATTGGCTAAAAAAATCTGAAAATCGTCTTGAATTCGGAAAGGATAGCGTATACACTTACTGAGTCGCCCCCTGTTGAGGCTCCGACTAGCTGCACTCCTGAGGAATTGCAGAATTACAAAGATTGGTGTGACCATGACTTGCGAACAAAGTGTTATATGCAAGCTTCTATGAATGATGAGCTGCAGAGGCGTTTTGATGATGCAAAGAATGCTGCTGACATTCATTTGCATCTCAAGGAGCTCTTTTGTGAGCAGACTCGACCTCTTAGGCATGCTACCGTCAAGGAGCTGATCAATTTACGCATGCGAGATGGGGCCTCGGTTCATGAGCATGTCCTAAAGATGATTGGGCTTTTGGACAAGCTCGTTGGCATGGATCTTACGTTGCCTTCGGAGTCGACCACCGACGTGTTGCTCTTGTCACTGCCTAGTTCATTTGATCCTTTTGTGATGAATTTCAACATGAACAAGCTAGAGCCTACCTTGAGGAGTTTGTGAACATGCTTGTTACGTTTGAAGCCACCATCAAGAAAGAGAAATCGGTTCTTTATGTGGGTTCTTCATCTGGTACGAAGACTGGTCCACATGGGAAGGGAAAAAGCGTTCTTTCCAACGTCCAAAAAAGAATGTGCCCTTGAAGAGGCAAGCTCCGAATCCCGTTGTGTCTGCCACACCAGTTATGGCTGACAAGACTATTGATATATGTCATCACTACAAGAAGCCTGGACATTGGAGGCATAACTGCAGAGAATATCTTGCCCAGAAGAGTTCTGGAAACGGTATGTTCTATATTGAAATAAACATTTCAATTAACTCTACTTCTTGGGTTTGGATACCGACTGTGGCTCGCATCTCTGTAATGATTTGCAGGTGATGGGAAGAAGTAGGAGACTAAGGGAAGGTGAGACCTTCTTGAGGATGGGCAATGGGACAAGAGTTACTGCCTAGGCTATTGGAGATGTTTACTTGCTTTTGAACAATGATTTTAAGTTGATTTTAAGAGATGATTTGTTTGTACCTGATTAGGTGAAAAACATTGTTTCCATTTCTATACTTGATAAAGATGGATATTCTTGGTTATTTAGCAAAGATGTTTGTAACATTTACAAAAATGAATGTTTAATTGGTACTGGAGAACTTGAAAACGATCTCTATAACTTAAAATTGAAAGATATTCCACTAAAAAATGTCCAAGCAATAACAACAACAAATAAACGAAAATAAGATACTCTAAATTCGGCACAATTATGGCATGCTCGATTAGGACTTATTTCCCTAAGAAGGATGAACAAGCTAGTGGGAGTAGGCATGTTTGATATGTCTGATATTAATTCTCTCACGACTTGTAAATCATGTCTGAAAGAAAATATGACAAAAATTCCATTTAAGGGCCATATGGATCGAGCCAAAGGGTTATTGGATTTGATCCATACCGATGTGTGCAATCCGCTTAGCATCACCACTAAGCATGGACATGCTTACTTCATCACCTTTACCGATGACTTTTCGAGGTATGGTTATGTGTATTTGATAAAATACAAATCTGAAACCTTTGAAAGGTTCAAAGAATTCAGAAATGAAGTAGAGAAACTGTAATGCCCGAGATTTTATCTTGTTAATCCAAGATTATTAAATTATGAATTGATGTGATTATGAAAGGACAACTCCGAGAAAGATTGGGAGAACATGTGACATTGTGTGTGAGGAATACAGCAAACCTCGCGCACATGCGCGGAGATGAGGCGCGCATATGCACGAGCAACCAAGGCCGAGGCAGAAGACCTCGCGCATATGCGCGAGACGGGGTGCGCATATGCGCGAGGTGGTGAATTGCAATATTGCCGAGACAGTAGGTCTCGCGCATATGTGCGAGATGGGGCGCGCATATGCGCGAGCAATTGAATTTGCAAGCGCTGAGACAGTAGGTCTCGCGCATATGCGCCGATGTTGGACGCGCATATGCGCGAGACATACTGAATGCATAGTAAGCTACATGTCTTCCCATGCATATTAATAGGTAACTTATCCTTTTCCCTTCAGAATTAATGATGAAAGTATTAAGACTTCCATAGAAATTTCCCAAGATTTCTTACATTTTAGAATTGTGATTGTGCAAGATCCGGCCGTCTGATTTTTTATCCGAGTTTAGTTTCGTGCTTCTCTCGTCAAGAGCTTCAAAGGGATGTAAGTTTTATTACTTTTCTGTATGGTTTGAAAATTTGGTATTAGAGAAGTCCTAATTTGATTGATATTATGTGTTCTCGAGATAATGGTAAGCCTGTTATCGAAACCAGATTGAAGAACGGACAGTTTATGCAATTGTTATCAATTTTCAGCCTATATTGAATGAGATTGTATAGATTTTGATATTATGGGTTGAAATTGTGATTGATTATGAGCTGTGAATTATATCTGTTGATGTCTGAGTTGCTGGATATATCGAGATTGTGATGCTATGCCGTCGAAGTTTGACTAGACTGAGTACTGATCATATCATGTCTGTTTTGAGGGTATGTTGTTATTGTACTTCTCGAAATGTCATTCCAGATTTGGTATTGAAGACTTCGAAGACTGAACAAAGCCAGATTGAGGTTTGATTCAACCAAGAACTACGAAAAGAAAGGTATAAAGCAATGTTAAACCGGGAGAGATAACTCGAGTAAGAGATAGGTTGAGTTTCCCAAAACCATATACTATATTGTTATTGCTTTGATATGTTTGCAATTCTTGAGATTAATATGCTTAGTCTATTGAGTTATAGCAAAGCATGTATTATAAATCTTTGGCAGAGGTGCCAAGTCACTGGACGTTTGGTTTATATCGATGTGCTTGGGAGAAGATCGACTCCTATTATAGAGATTCGATATAGTGGGCCAAAGTCTGGGAATAAGAACGTACCACTGCTTGGCTAGGAAGAGTAGGTGTGTGGGGACCCGGATGCTAATTCATTTCTTAATCATCTTTGGGAATAATTGAATCAATTAAGATAAACAGGGTCTAATTTTTTTTTAAATACAAATGCGGAAACATAATGGAATCAATGTGATATATATATATATATCAAAAGTAAAAGTACATGTCTTGTACTAATTACATTCCTGTCAAACTAGGGTTCAACTAATATATATATCAAGTGCAGAATCCTAATCTACTTCTGTGCCGGATCTCCACGCTAACTGTAATCTCTCATCCTCTTCTTGACCCGGATCCTGTCCCACCTGTTGTCATGCACACATACAAACACAACAACAGCCGGATAACTCCGGTGAGAATATACTCCCAGTATAAATAATGGATACACGCAATCATATAACAATATAAAAGCATGAAACATATATCAATAGCATGTATCAAATAAACTCTGGACTCGTAATCTCATACTCAACTCATCTCTAATCTAGGGATCCCGGTTCCTAGACATCGGCACAATATACCGAATCTCTGCAATAGAAGCTGATCCGTCCCTACGCAACATCGATATAAACCAAACATCCAGTGTCTTGGCATATCCGCCAAAGACTTGGCATATCCGCCAATAACTAGGCATATCCGCCCATGACTCAATACACGCTTTGCTATAACTCAATAGACTAAACATATCAATCTCATAAATTGCAAATATAAATGCAATAAATAAAGTATGTGGTTTTTGGGAAACTCAAGTCCAATCTAACTCGAGTCGATCTCCCGGTTAACATTGATTCATATCTTTCTCTGTCGATCTGACGAAGTCGAAGTCTTGAATTCGAATCTGTCAATACTAAATCTGGCAATGACAATATCGAGGAGTATAATATCAATATACAACTCCAATCAATACTGGATATAATCAGAACTCAATCAAATTCTGTTTCAACGGCATAAGGCACAATCTCAATATACCCAGCAATACAATATCAATCAGATATCAATTCCCAACATTTCCTAACTGATAACAACACAATTCTGATATCAAATCTGTATAATCTCACTCAAATCATTTCTGAAAATCATAACAATTTCATACGGTATCCGTTTTTCAATCTGATTTCAATTATACGATGTTTAATATCTCAAGAACATCATATATCAGTCATATCAAGATTTCTTCCATATCATAATTTCAAATCATATCAGAACATAAGAAAACTTACGTCTGTGTGAAGCTCTTGTTGAGAGGATCACATTACCGCACTCGGTTTGAAAATCAGACGGTCGGATCTTGCACTATCACAAATCTAAGAGGTGTAAAGGCGTAAGGATTTTCAGCCGTTTCTTCCGTGCTTTTTTCCGATGAATTCTGAAGGCATGACTTATATATATCCACTTGCATGAATAAGATACGTGGCTGATTTTTCATACACATCAAGCGGCGCTCGGGTGGTCACAATTTACCGCTCGTGCGCGGAACGTTCTGTCCAAGCCCTCACTTTGTGAGACACTGGCGCTCGGGCGATCATTTTCTACCGCTCGGGCGCCAGACGTTCTATAAAAATATAAAGCTTATGGTGCACTGACGCTCGGGCGGCCTTTTTCTACCGCTCGGGCACCAAACCTTCTGTACACATTTTACACAATTCATATGTTTTACCCAATCTAGTCTCAGAGTGGTACATCTATAATCAAATCAATTCATAATCAATAATCTCAGATTAACATAATACAAATCTCGGGCATTACAAGGTGGGAGACTTGTTACGTTCTTATTCAAACCGGGATCCCTAGATAAGTGTCGAGTCAAGATTAAGAGTTTAAGAGTTTGATTTAAAGCTTGATATCGCTTTTTGTTCATTAGATTATGATATATGTTGTTTTACAAATGTTATATGCTTTTGTATATATTTGTATGAAATGCATGTATACATTGTTTATACTGAGAAATATGTTTTTCACCGGAGTTATCCGGATGTTGTTGTGTTTGTGTATGTGCATGACAACAGGTGGGACAGGATCAGGGTCGAGAAGAGCATGAAAGATCGAGATTAGAGTGGTGATCCGGGCTTAGAAGTAGAACTGGTTGTTATACACTTGGCTGGTGGTTAATAACACTAGTTTGTTATGACTTTATTTTGTACAAGACTTCTATTATTGATCATGTTGTAGTTATTGCACCTGATCTTGTAATTAAATAAGAAAGAGCATAACTTGTTGTAGTATTTTGTACACTTGCTTACGAGATGTTCAATTTTAAAAAAAAACAATTTTGCAACCCAGTTTATTTAATTGATCCATTTAATCCCAATGATGATTGAAAAGAATGAGTTAGCGTCCGGGTCCCCACAACAGGTGGTATCAGAGCTGTATGTTCCTTATACTGGGATAGAAGCGAGTGAGCGAGGTAGATTGAGTTTTCTTTCCTGCTTTTGTGATGCTAGCATGTTTTACTGCTTTAGAAAATTCATGTTTACCTGATTATCTGATTTGATTGGAAACGTGTATTATTGGAAAATGAATAAGAACCGATTGTTGATCAGAGATATGATGATCAGAGCAGGACTGAGACAGATTTGTTAGATTTGATTACTAACCATTTTGATAATCAGATATGCCTCCTCGAAGAATCCCAGAATAGGGTAGTACTTCAAATAACCCAATGGATGTTACAGCGACACCTATGGAAACACTGTTGAAGAGATTTCAGTCATTCAAACCGCCGATTTTGAAAGGCACTGAGAATTCTGTCGATTGTGAAAGCTGGCTTGATTATAATGAAATGTTATTTGATTCACTTGACTACACAGATGAGCGAAGAGTTAGATTGATTTGGAACCAGTCACACGATGTTGCAAAAAGCTGGTGGCTCACAACCAAGAGGGCTTTGGAGCATCGAGGTACAGTTAATACTTAGAAGATCTTTAAAGCAGAATTTTATCAAAGATTTTTCCCAGTTTCGGTAAGAAAAGACAAGGGTACAGAGTTTGCCGACCTGAAACAGGGTCATTTGAACATTGAAGAATATGTGGCCAAATTCTCTACTTTTCTACGATTTGCTCCTCATGTTGCTGATAATGATGAAGCCATGGCTAATCAGTTCATCAATAGATTGAATCCAGATATCTTTACACTGGTAAATACAGGGCGACCAAATAATTTTGCGGATGCTTTGAACAGAGCAAAAGGAGCTTAAGCAGGCTTGATTAGACAGCGAGGAACTTCGTATGTCGCTCCAACACAGAAACAGCCACAACCTTCAGCCCAGTTCAACCAACAACCTCCCAAATTTGATAGTGGTGGTAGCAGCAAGTGGAAAGAAATATAATTTGAAAGCCCGAGGGAAACAGTTTAAGAAGTTTGGTAGTAGTTCATCTAGCTCCTGTGGTTCACGACAGAACCAGAGTTATACAGGGGTCTATTGCAGAACTTGTGGAGGAATACATTCAACAGAGCAGTGCCAAGGAGGTGCCCGTCGAGCCAAGTGTTGGCCGAGGGTTCATATTGAAACTCTATGTATAAACAATATTTATTTTAATAATATTTGAAATTATTGTTTTGGCACATCTTTATCTGTATACACATGCTTGTTGCATTGACAAAGTCCTTCAATATACAAATAATAGAAAGAACATGAGATGCTCATATGATTAGTATCATGAAACTCATATTTGGAATATTGTATATTCTAAACAATTCCTAGTCGATTCAGCCGCCGCTAAGAAGGATATAGGCCGCTCGAGTTTGAGACTAGTATCTGCAATGTGAGTACCGTGTTTCATTGGTATGGGACATTGTGATGTCCGAGCATACAGATAGGTGATCCTTCTAGAGTGCACTAAATAACCCTCCATAAAGGACTTTCCAAGTGGTTCTCATTTATCGATTGGAAACGTCATAGTTTATGGTTGTACACCATTAGTCCTTATGACCCGAGACAACATTGAAACTCTATATGCTAGCATTGCAGTTTGACTTGTTTACCGACTCATATGGGGTCGTCAGGTGGCAAGGTTCGTGTGAGGGCCCGCACACTAATTCATTTCTTCAATCTTCTTTGGGATTAAGTGGATCAATTAACTAAACTAGGTCGATTTTTTTTTTTTAAAGTTGAACACTTTATAATCAAGTGTGCAAAATACTACAACAAGTTATGCATTATCTTATTGAATTTCAAAATCAAGTGTAATATCTACAACAAGATCAAAAGTACAAGTCTTGTACTATATACAATCACCACAAACTAGGGTTCAACAACTACATATCAAGTGTTGGATGCCCAATTTACTTCTAAGCCCGGATCTCCACTCTAATCTTGATTATTCGTCTTCTTCTCAACCCTGATCATGTCCCACATGTTGTCATGCACACATACAAACACAACAACAGCCGGATAATTCCGGTGAGAATATATATTTCCCAGTATAAACCATGTATACATGCATTTCGTACAATCATATACAAAAGCATATAACATTTTATTAAAACATGAATCATAATCTGATAAAACATAAAGCAACATCAAGCTTTAAATCAAACTCTTAAACTCTTACTCTTGACTCGACTCTTATCTAAGGATCCCGGTTCGAATAAGAACGTAACAAGTCTCCCACCCACTCTTCCCAGCTAGATGGTGGTACGTTCTTATTCCAAGACATTGGCCCTCTATATCAAATCTCTACAATAGGATTCGATCTTCTCCTAAGCACATCGATATAAACCAAATGCCCAGTGACTTGGCACCTCTGCCAAAGACTCAAATGCATGCTTTGCTATAACTCATTAGACTAAGCATATCAATCTCAAGAATTGCATCATATCAAAGCAATAATAATATAGTATGTGGTTTTGGGAAACTCAAGCTATCTCTTACTCGAGTTATATCTTCCGATTTAACATTGATTTATACCTTTCTTTTTGTAGTTCTTGGTTGATTCAAACCTCAATCTGGCTTGTTCAGTCTTCGAAGCATTCAATACCGAATCTGGGATGACATTTTTGAGGAGTACAATATCAATATACAACTCAAGGAAATACTGGATATGATCAGAACTCAATCTAATTCTGTTTCGACTGCATAACATCGCAATCTCGATATATCTGACTACTCAGACATCAACAGATACAAATCACAATTCATAATCAATGCAATTACAGCCCACAGTTACCAAATCTGTACAACCTTATTCAATATAGGCTGAAAATTGATAACAATTGCATACATGGTCCGTTCTTCGATCTGGTTTTGATTATACGATTATCACAATCTCAAGAACACATAATATATAACTCAAATCATTATTCTCCCAACAATAAATTTCCGAACCATGTTGAAAAGTAAATAAACTCACATACTTTTGAAGCTCTTGTCGAGAGGAACACAAAACTATGCTTGGATCGAAAATCAGACGGTTGGATCTTGTACAATCACAATTCTAGTACAGGAAGAAAACTTGAAGCTTCCCTGGAAATCTCGTTCTTGCTGGAGTTTCTAAATTGAAATGAATGAAGATTTACATATTATATGCATGGCAAATACATGTGGCTCACTCTTCATACTGCACGTATCGCGCATATGCGCGTCCATCACCGGCGCATATGCGCGAGACCTACTGTCTCGACGCATAAAAATTCATCTGCTCGCGCATATGCGCGCCCTGTCCTCACGCATATGCGCGCCCTGTCCTCGCGCATATGCGCGAGACCTACTGTCTCGGCACTTGGAGCTTTTACATGCTCACGCATATGCGCGCCTTGTCTCGCGCATATGCGCGAGACCTACTGTCTCAGCGCTTGTACATAAATCTTGCTCACGCATATGCGCGCCCCGTCTCGTGCATATGCTCGAGACTTACTGTCTCGGTATATAGAAGCTCGCACATATGCGCGCCTCATCTCCGTGCATATGCGCGAGACCTTCTGGTCTTACACCTAACTCATGTCTTCTTCGGGCTTCCTCGGATCTTGGCCTTTCGTAATCACATCAAGTATCAATTAATTAACTCCGGATTATAATGATCAAATCTCAGGCCTTACAGTTGGGTGTTCTCTCGAAACATATAGGAGTCGATGCATTGTAGTCGGGGATTCACCGCTTACCTTGGGTATGGATATCCTATGTGTTTGTAGTTTGAAATCTCTGATCAGAGTGTTGGTGGTAAATAAGAAAGGGTTTCATAGATTAAACCATCGATGCAACTACGACATGACACATAGTATCGATTCTGTGACACCTCTCGAGATACCAATAGTAGTCGAATTGGTCGGGATATATGAGATGAAGGGAACGTACTGTACGCTAACCATAATTGAATGGTTCTTGCAGGCACTATTATTTGATACCTAGGGAATCATGTAAGTGATGCTGCTAGGCGTTTAACATGATTGTTGAGTACTATCATACTTGAGTTATGACGTTCTTATTATCAAGGAGTTGATAAGTAAGAATGGAGCAATTGGGGCAATTGGGGTATGCTCATATAAGGATATGTTTAGTCATGAATCACATAGAGATGTGAACCTACTGCTAGTTGTGTCAATGAATCATTGAGGGTCGCATAAGTGCTAACTTTTTAGATCCCGCTGAGAAGTAAAATTAGTTCAATGTGTTAAACGACTTATATAGGAGTTTATAAGCACAAGAAAAATTAGAAGCATGACTTCTATAATGGGAATGTGACTTTTAATTTGTGGAAGTGTTCCTAAATTAAAAATTGACCAAATAAATAATATATTTGAAAATTGTGATTTTTATAAACATTAATATGAACTAAATTAAATTAATTCAATTGTTGAATTAATTAAACACTAATAGGCCTAGTAGAGTCCAAACAATTAAATTTATTCAAGTGTTGAATTAATTAAATAATATTGGGCCTTGTACAGCCCAATAGAAAATAATTATTCAACTAGTGTTTAAGTAAATTCAAGTAAAGTTTAAATGGTCTCAAATGGGTTTGAGATATTTAAATAAAAGTTCATGGGCTTTGTAAATGTTACAAGTCCAAATAATATGCATTGGGAGGTGAAGAGTTGGGAGACAACATTTTCAATAAACAAGGCATGGCATGAACATGCTCACTTTAAATTTTTCAAGGACCAAGAAAGTTTTTCCTCTCCTTCTCTCCACATAGTGATGGCCGATGATAAAGATAAAAAATTGTATATTAATTAAATGTTTTATAATATAAATATATAGTTTTTGTTTTATTAAATATTTAAATATTATAAGTTTTATTATAAATTGTATAAAATATAAGTTGTTGTGTAATTATAAGTTTTTACTATTTTTTACAGGTTCGATAAAACAAGAATAAACTTGGCGTTGCAAATGGAATTAAGATGATTCTTGGACCTGTAGAAAGTTGATGGTAATATCTACAATATTGGTGACAAGCATGAGATAAAAATCTTCTCACAAGTGGGATCAAATTAAGCAACAATTAAAGTTACCAAAGAAGTGGCAGTTTTACCATGCTCTAGTATTTTGACCATATCTCTCAAATTACTTGGTCAAATGGTTTAAAAAAAATATCACAATTCAAACAACTCAGATATCTACATGTTTGTTTTTATGTGGAGAAGAAAATTCGGATGGGAAGATTTTCAAAAGTGATGTGTATTAAAATATTAATTTCTTGGAACACCAATGAAGATTTATGTGTAAAAAATAATATTTTATTTGTGGTTGTCTCCCCAAATTTGGCTATAAATAATGGTGCATTGTAATGTATTGAGATATCCATCATTTTATGAACAAACCTTTGAGTTCATAATATTTCTCTCTTTGTTTTTCCTTTATTTCTTCATTTAAATATAATTAGCATGTTAAATTCATATTCAAAGTTTTACACTTTGAATAATGAGTAGCTAACTTCCCAAAGTTGAGATGAAAAGGTGAAACTCTTGGCATGATAATAAGGTTATTAAAAGGTAAGAATCTATGTTTTATATTATTTAATCATTATTTATTGTTTATGTTATATTTATTTCTTTAAGTATTATTATACCCTACTTATAAGTGGGAGTTTTGATTTATTGTTGCTGTATGTTACACTAAATTCTTAGAACCATTTAAATGTTAGTTTGGTATTACCAACCATTTAAAGTGGATGCCTTGATTTATTATATGATTATATCATAATATTAATTTCTTGGAACCATTTAAATGTTAGTTTGGTATTACCAACCATTTAAAGTGGATGCCTTGATTTATTATATATGAATATCATAATATTAATTTCTTGTTACAATTTAAATGTTTGTTTGGTTTTACCAACCATTTAAAGTGAGAACCTTAATTTAGTCTTTACAAATATATATATAGCACAATAAATACTTGACAACATTTACAAGTTTTGGTATATATTATATACTTATAAGATAATAATATATAACATATGATTATTTAATATATATTGGAACCATTTTATTAAGTGGATTTCAATAATGTTCATTAACGTTAACTTTATTAAAATACCAAGAGTGAATCCTTTAATCTCAACTACTTAAATTAAAATTTGAACAATTAAAATTTACCAATTAAAGATTCAAACCATTAAAAAAAACAAAAACAAAAATACATTGTAGTGGACTTGTAATTACCTTAGCTTCCCTGTGGATACGATATTCGGACTCACCGAATTATACTACTTGTGGACAACCTGCTCTTGGGAGTGCAACAATCAAAGTCGCAACAAGTTTTTGGCGCCGTTTCCGGGGAAGTATAATTTAATTTCAAGTCTATTTAATTTTGTTTATAGTTTATTTTTCTTTATTTAAATTTTTATTGCTTTTTTGTGTTTTTATTCTTTTGCATTTGTATTTGCATGAGCATTTGGTCACGTACACTTAGTGGTCGACTCATTCGAAATAACCCTTTATTTTTACAAAACATGGCGGAAGAATCCATCCAAGAAAATGAAGATGAAATTCAATCTCAACATGATCATGATAGACGAAGAACACTTAGAGATCACATGACTCCTACACGTACTAGTGCACCTTCATGTCTACTTTTTCCCCCTGATGCATCTCATTTCAATTTTAAGCCTGTTATTATCCAATTTTTACCCAATTTTCATGGCTTAGATTCTGAAAATCTATACATATATTTACGAGAGTTTGAAGAAGTGTGCAACACATATAATGATCTAAATTGTAGCATGAACACCATTCAACTTAAGCTTTTTCCTTTTTCTTTAAAAGATAAAGCTAAAACTTGGCTACGAAAATCTTAGATCGGGGTCCATTCGAATTTGGGATGAATTGCAACAACAATTTTTGAAAAAGTTTTTTCCATCTCAAAGAACAAATTCTTTCAAAAGGCAAATCATCACTTTCACTCAAAAACAAGGAGAAACCTTTTATCAGTATTGGGATATATACAAAGAATTGCTTAATCTTTGTCCACATCATGGTTTTGAAATTTGGAGAGTTGTTTCTCAATTTTATGAAGGCTTAACACCTAAAGATAGGCAAATGGTTGAATTTATGTGTAATGGAACATTTGAAGATAAAGATTCAAATGAGGCAATTGAGTATCTCGATTCATTAGCTGAAAATGCTCAAAATTAGGACACTATAGGTACAATCGAACCATCAAACAAGATTCAATCTCCCACATCTGGTATAGGTATGTACACCCTCAAAGATGAACATGATCTCCAAGCTAGATTTACTTCTTTGGCAAGAAAATTTGAGGCACTTGAATTGAAAAAAAATGGTCAATTAAAAGCTATTCCAGAAATTGCGTGTCACATCTGTGATACAAGTGATCATTCTACAAAAGATTGTCCTACTTTGCCCTCTTTTAAAGAATGTCTCCATGAACAAGTCAATGTTTTGAACAATTTCAAAAGGCCAAATTTTGAACCATTTTCTCAAAATTACAATCCAGGTTGGCGAAATCATCCAAATTTTAGTTGGAGGAATGATAATGCTGCACAATTTCCGCAACCACATTTTCAAAATCAACAAAATTTTCAAAATTATGCACCTTATGTTCCTCCACCTAAAAGGAATTTGGAAGATTTATTGAATTCTTTCATTGCAAAGCAAGAGTCTATCAATTTCCTTGCTAAATTTGCATCTGCACTTAATGTTCATGAAAAAGGTAAATTTCCTTCACAACCATAGCCTAATCCCAAAGATCATCATTCACAAACTGGAACTTCTGGAACTCAACCGATGGATCAGGTAAAATCTGTTATTACCCTTCGAAGTGGTAAGGTTGTGGAAAAATCCATTCCCTGAACCTTGTGAAGATGATGATAAATCAACTCCGAAGGGTAAGGATGTGGAACCCATAACTGCGAAGAGGAGGTTCAACAGACAGTGTCACTACCATTCCCTCATGCATTGAAAAATACAAAAAAATCAAATTTGAATTCTGATATATAAGATATTTTTAAACAAGTAAAAGTTAATATTCCTTTATTAGATGCAATAAAACAGGTACCATCATATGCCAATTTTTTGAAAGACTTGTGCCCTGTGAAAAGAAAATTGAATGTGAAAAAGAAAGCATTTTTAGCCCAACAAGTAAGTGCAATCATTCAAAATAATAATACTTTGAAATACAAAGACCCTTGTTGTCCTACTATTTCATGTATTATTGGAGAACAAAAGATTAAAAATAGTCTTGCTTGATCTTGGAGCTAGTGTGAATTTACTTCCATATTCAGTTTATCAAGAACTCAATCTAGGTGAGTTAAAATCTACTTCGGTAACACTTTTACTTGCCGATAGATCTGTTAAAGTGCCAAGAGGTATGGTAGAAGATGTGTTGGTCCAAGTTGATAACTTTGTATATCCTGTCGATTTCATAGTTTTAGATACACAACCTATCGAAGCTTGTAATGCAATTCTTGTAATTCTGGGTCGTCCATTTTTAGCAACTTCTAATGCTCTTATAAATTTCAGGAATGGAATAATGAAGTTGTCATTTGGTAACATGACCTCGGAGCTCAATGTTTTTAATCTTTGTAAGCAACCACATGACAAAGGAGATGAAAGTGAAGATGAAAATCTTATTGAAACTCTTGTGGAAGAAAACATTCAAGAAGGGAGTACTCGTGATCAATTAGATATTTGTTCAATTGAAACTGTTAAAGAAAATATTGAAATTGATCTTGATGATTTTATCAGGTATCACTCGTTACCAGGATCAGAGAAAGAGTTTGAGGCAAAATATGAGAACAAAGACGAACCACCCATATTGGAGTTAAAACCCTTGCCAGAAATATTGAAGTATGCATTTCTTGGAGAAGATGAAACATATCCGGTGGTAATTTCTTCCAAACTAGCAAGTGATCAAGAAGGTAAATTAGTTGATATGCTTAAAAGACATAAAAATGCAATTGGTTGGACACTAAAAGATTTCAAGAGCATTAATCCACTAATTTGCACTCACAAAATTCACTTAGAAGAAAATGAAAAAACATCTCAACAACCACAAAGGAGATTAAATCCACACATGAAAGATGTTGTGAAAACTGAAGTGCTCAAACTACTTGATGTTGGGATTATCTACCCTATTTCTGATAGTAAGTGGGTAAGCCCAACACAAGTAGTTCCAAAAAAATCTGGCATTCATTGTGATAAAAAATGAAAAAGGTGAATTGTTAACAAGTCGAGTCCCATCTAGTTGGCGAATGTGTATTGATTATAGAAAGTTAAATGACGTCACTAGAAAAGATCATTTTCCATTACCATTTTTGGATCAAATTTTAGAAAGAGTAGCAGGTCATCCATACTACTATTTTCTTGATGGATATTCAGGTTATTATCAAATTCCCATTGCACTCGAAGATCAAGATAAAACTACATTCACATGTCCTTTTGGAACATTTGCATTTAGAAGGATGTCATTTGGATTATGCAATGCCCTAACAACATTTCAAAGATGTATGCTAAGCATTTTAAGCGACATGGTTGAAAATTGTTTGGAGATTTTCATGGATGATTTAACTGTTTTTGGGAATACATTTGATAATTTTCTTGAAAATTTGGAAAAAGTTTTAAAAAGATGCGAGGAAAAAGGTCTTATTTTAAATTGTAAAAAATGTCATTACATGATTACTTCTGGGATTGTTCTGGGACATGTCGTGTCATCTCATGGAATTGAAGTTGATAATGCCAAAGTTGATGTCATTGCCAATTTACCCCCTCCAAAAATCATTAAAGAAATTCGATCATTTTTGGGACATGCTGGATTTTATAGGAGGTTTATAAAAGACTTTAGTTCAATCTCTAAACCCATTTGTAACCTCTTAACAAAAGACACTGCATTTGAGTGGACTCAAGAATGTCAAAATGCTTTTGATAAAATCATTCGACATTTAACATCAGCTCCTATCATGCAACCTCCTGATTAGTCTTTACCATTTGAAATCATGTGTGATGCGAGTGATTATGCAGTCGGTGCAGTACTGGGTCAAAGAAGAAACGGTAAGCCTTACGTGATATATTATGCAAGTAGAACTTTAAACAATGCTCAAATGAATTACTCCACAACTGAAAAAGAACTACTTGCTGTAATATTTGCATTAGATAAATTTCGTTCTTATTTGATTGGATCAACGACTATTGTGTTTACTGATCATTCTGCTATTAGATATTTGTTGACCAAATAGGATGCAAAGCCACGACTGATACGATGGATTTTGTTGCTCCAAGAATTTGACATTGTGATCAAAGATAAAAAAGGAACTGAGAATGTCGTAGCCGATCATTTATCGAGACTAGTAACATGATCATCTTGTGAAATGACACCAATTAACGATAATTTTCCCGATAAACATCTATTTTCAGTTACTACTACACCTTGGTTTGCTAACATAGTAAATTTTTTTGTGACAGAAAAAATGCCACCGCAATGGAGTTCCCAAGATAAAAAAAAATTTTTGAATGAGGTAAAAAACTTTTATTGGGATGATCTGTATCTGTTCAAGTATTGTCCAGATCAAATTTTTCGACGTTGCATACCCGACAATGAGGTAAGTAGTGTCATTAAATTTTGTCATTCAGAAGCATGCGAAGGACATTTTTCTTCAAAGAAAACGGTTGCAAAAATCTTGCAGTGTTGATTTTATTGGCCCACTTTGTTTAAAGACACCCACGAAATCGGCAAGATCTGTGAAAATTGTCAAAAATTGGGTACGATTTCAAAAAGAAACATGATGCCTTTGAATCCTATCATTGAAATTGAAATCTTTGACTATTGGGGAATTGATTTTATGGGACCTTTTCCACCGTCGTTTGGATACTTGTATATTTTAGTTGCAGTTGATTATGTTTCCAAATGGATAGAGGCAATTCCATGTCGAAAAAATGATAATAAAATCGTCATCAAATTTTTGAAAGAAAATATTTTTAGTAGATTTGGAATTCCTCGAGCCATGATAAGTGATGGGGGAACTCACTTTGTTAATAAATAATTTGCTTCATTAATGAAAAAATATGGTATTACTCACAAAGTAACTACTCTTTATCATCCTCAAACAAATGGACAAGTTGAATTAGTTAATAGGGAGATAAAGAAAATTTGGAAAAAACTGTTAACTCAAATAGAAAAGATTGGTCTCTGCGACTTAATGATGCACTTTTGGCATATCGAACAGCTTTTAAAACATCATTGAATATGTCTCCCTATAGGTTGGTTTACTGAAAACATTGTCATTTGCATGTGGAATTGGAACATAAAGCTTATTGGACGATCAAAACTTTTAATTCAAGCATGGATGATTGCAACAAATTGCGCAAATTGCAACTTAATGAACTTGATGAATTCAGAAATGATGCGTATGAGAATTCAAGGATTTATAAAGCAAAAATCAAATCATTTCATGATAAAAAAACTCTTAGAAAATCTTTTGAGATTGGTAAAATAGTTTTGCTTTATAATTCTCGACTTCACATAGTCCCAGGAAAATTACGATCAAGATGGACAGGCTCATATGTTGTAAAGCATGTGTATCCATATGGAGCTGTGGATATTGAAAATCCTAAAAATTGTGATGTTTTTAAAGTGAATGGACAAAGGCTTAAACCATTTTTGGAAAATGAAATCTTTCAAGAAGAGTTTATTTCCCTTTCTGATCCTTAAATTTTTATGCTGCATTTAATTTTGTTTGTTTTTATTTCAGGTTTCCTTAATCTTTTTGAAACGTCTGCTATTCGTTTTCTTAAAACGTGCTAGATTTTTTTTTAAAAACCTCACTTGGCATCGGCCGAACCATAAAATATTTTTGACATCATTTTAAAAATAAACATCCAACTGTCATTTAAAAATCCAAAGGAAAATATTTTAAAGCATAAAATCGTCAAATATTCTACCAACCTAAAAACATTATTCGAAAAGTATAGCCCATACCATAACCTCTCAAAAATCTCTCATAACATAAATAAAAGACGTAAAAATATCTTTAACATTACTTAAAATCATAAATCATAACTAGTGCGGAAAACTAGCGTCGGTCCTCGGGTTATGTGCACCTCCAGTCCAGTCAGATCAACCATCAAGACCTCCAAAAACAATAACATCAAAATCACCTGCATCAATCACACCTAGTGAGTCTACAGACTCAACATATCATATTCTTGATAACAAGTAATACATAATACAGTTAATATATAACAGTGAAAAATAATTGTACTTAAAATATCGTTTTCATGAAGATGCATAAACATAAATATTTTCGTAAACATTTTCATGATGCATAAAACCTTTAAATAAAAACATTTTCATAATCTTATGCATAAATATTTTCATATAAACATAAACATATTCATATTTGTATCCATATTCATATCAACATATTCATATCATCATATTCATGTTCATATTCGTGTTTGTTGAATTCAGATCGTGATTGTGACTCGTATTCTTAAACGTATTGGGCGATGGATCCATCTAAAAAAACCACAGTACTGGGCGGCGGGGACACCAGCAACACTCTCACGGGTCAACTGGGCCTTGGCCTACGTATTAACAAATTCGTATTCGTATCACGTATTCGTATCCGTATCCAAGAAAACACGATCGCCGGGCTCCCACTGGGACCATAACCCTCACGATATTTCCAACATGTAGTAGTCACAATCCCTTCACATCCTTCAACATGTTATATGAAGGCCCGAAAATCCGTACTTTGAAAATTTGCAGAAAATTAAAATATTTTTTTTAAACTAAATGGAGTGCCTCATCCATAAAATCAACTGATGAATCAAGTTAAAAAAAAAAATATAGCAGCGGAAGAAAATAAAGTTTGCCAAAAATAACAATTCAAAGAATGTCCAACAACTGGTAAAAAATGTTTGAGCATAAAATGACATGTGCTGAAACTGAGGTCCTCGGGTGCCACTACTGCCGACCCAAGCTAGCTCACTGGTCCCCGCCCTCGGCCCTGGCCTCATCAGTACCTACAACAATCAAGTCTAGCGAGCCTAAAGACTCAGCATGCAAATATCGTAGGTAACGAGTAAATACTAAAGTAAAATTTGCATGGGATAATATATCATGTCATGAGGCATACTTAAAATAACTTGTACTGAGCAATTATAATACGTGCATAACTGAACTGAAAGTCATAGTAAATAGAATGTTTGCTCCTTGGAGCCCTGTACTGAAATAACTGATAAAAATTTTCTATTGAGATTATGGTCTACGCCTGTGGCCCCTGCACTGAACTGAACTGATCGGTAACTGGCTACCGGGGAGTATCAAACTGAACTGAGCTGACCGGTCACTGGCGACCGGGTGGTACCAAACTGAACTGATCGGTCACTGGCGACCGTATATAATAATGCTCCCATAATAGTGAATTGACCACAAGCAATATCGCATAAATCTCAAAAATAAGTATTTTCTATTTTCATGCACGTAATATAATTAAATGCCATAATGAAAATATCCTGTATATTTTACCAACTGGATTGGATCGCTCCCAGGCTCGCTGCAACCTAAATATGCCATGAAAAATATGCACTTAAGTTTGAAAATGCGACAAATACGTCTAACGACTTCGTATTTAATCATGACTCCGAACCAACCCGAACCGACACTGAACCGACGTATAGTCATGATTAAAATACGCTTAAAATTATGAACTGATGCACCTAAAATGATGAGGGTCGAAATCTAGGTGAAATGGAGGCCAAAACAAGAAACGCTCTTTCGAGAGTCAATTTGGCACATCGCACCGTAAATTCTCGTACGACCTCAAAAATGATCCGAATCACAAACGGTCAAAAACACAACCTTCCTAACTCGATGAGGCACTGTCCAGTCCAAGTCTATAGGCTAAAAGCGAACCAAGAACTCAAACAAGACTCCGAACCGTCACAGCAAGTTGTTGTCGAATTCCAGCAGCTGTGCAATCGCGTGTCTTGTGTTGTTTTTGAGACTACCGGCCATTGGGGCGTGAACCACTGACCAGAGACTCTTACTAACATCCCAAGAAATGATTTGAACCATGGCTAAGGGCCTTAGGCCAGCCACAATCCTCACCATTCCAGCAACCAACCAAAAGCTCTTACCGAGGGCCCTCATGCGTGCGTGTGTGGTGTTGTGCTTCGCTTGCTGTCTCGACTCGTTCCAGTGGCCATTGATTGACCATGGCACGATCTAGACATCTAGGGGCATGGTATGAACCGTGGCTAAGGGCCATAGGCCAACCAAGATCCATACCATTCCACAAAACTCGAACACAAGTGCTGTCAAAAACCGAAGGGGCCGAGAGGGGAGGGGTTGTTCTTGTTGTTTTGTTAATACCCGATTCACCATGGACCAAGCCACCAAAAGGGCGACTTAGTCACATCTTAGACATGCTAGGGAAGTGATCCAACCATGGCTATGGGCCTTGTGGCAGCCATGATCAGATCCATCTCCATTATGACAGCAACCTGAATTTTCGAACACAAATCTGCACCTATGGGGAGCTTGCTGTGATTTCGGTTTTCCAGCAAGCATGGGGACTGAATGAATGGTCCAACATGGTCCTAATGCATCCTATTACATGTCTAGGAGCCGCCTTGGGAGCCTGGAATCGAACCATAACCTGTAGCAACTGATCAAAGAAAAACATTTAAATAATCATGCAATGAAGTCAATTTAATTCAAAATATTAGAATTATGCATGGCTCGTACGTAGTCTAAATTACGGGTTCTACAATCCTTCCCCCCTTATAGAAATTTCATCCTCGAAATTAGAACTCACCGAATAGTTCTGGGTACCGACTCCTCATTTCTGGCTCAGACTCCCATGTAGCTTCCTCCTCTGAATGATTGAGCCATTTGACTTTGACTCGCTTAACCAACTTGTTCCGAAGTTTCTTCTACTGACGGTCTAGGATCTGCACTGGTCTCTCCTCATAAGACAGGTTCGGGGTAAGCTGTAATGTACTTTCTCAGCATGGAGATGTGGAACACATTGTGTACTCCGGCCAGATTCGGCGGAAGAGCAACACGATAAGCTAGTGTCCCAACTCTGTCAAGGATCTCAAAGGGTCCAATGAATCTCGGACTGAGCTTCCCTTTCTTCCCAAATCTCATGACACCCTTCATAGGTGCCAGTTTCACAAATACATGATCGCCCACTGCAAACTCTAAATCTCTCCTCCGCTGATCGGCATAACTCTTCTGTCGGCTCTGAGCAGTCCTCATCCTACCACGGATCATGACTACTAAATCTGCTGCCTGCTGAACAATCTCTGGACCCAACTCTGCTCTCTCTCCTACTTTGTGACACCTCGACCCGTTTACAATAAAAATAGCAGCGGAATTTAAAATTTTCTTGTAAAATGAAGGAAGGTTTCAAAAGACATCACCATAAAATGTTTAAAAGTAAATAAATGATCATTCAAATGATATAACAAAACACAAAATATCATTCCTATGATCATGATCCAAAAATACTTGCAAAAAAAAACATCTTCCTTCCAACTTCGTATGCATATGACTCCGGGCCACAATCAACGTCCTGGTCCGTCGTTCTTATCTGCATCACATGAAATAACTGAAATGAGTATAAAACTCAGCAAGTGGAACTCTTACATAGCAATGATACATAGTATATTCTGTAAAACATGGCTTTGAAAACATAAAATACCATCAACTCTGAAACATGTATATCGTAGCAATAGCATAACAATGAGATGGTATTTCTCTTTACTATGGTGGATTGATATCAATAGTAACTCTGTCTGTGGTGCTCTTATCCTATCGATATAAATCGACAACTCTGAGGGATATAAGCCTATGGTCGTTGATAACTAATTGCATGCAATCTCTGACTATGTATCTATCAATCCATAAAACATTTAAACTCTTTCTTTGGGACATTTCATCAAACACTTTGATATTCTTTCTCTTTTGTATTCCCTTCTCAAAGTTGAGACATCAATTGCCTCCACAATATACAACAAAGGTATCAATACATAATAGTGAATCAAATGAAGGGAATAACACAATAAAACCTTTGAAACACAATACATATATAATCATGTGAGCACAAGGGATGAATTTCCACTTACAAACCACAAGAACACCTTGAATCTAACTCCTTGGTTGAAATCCTACAACAATAACCCGTATATAACACCATCATCAACTCTATAATCAAGAACCCATGCCAAATAATCCATAAAACCAACATAAACAACAAACCCATATCATCTCTCTTCCAAAACCAAGAAATAACAACACCAAAAGCTTACCTTAGCTTCCTAGACCCAAGAAGAACTTCGATCTTAACTCAAATCACCAACTAAAAGCTTGAATCGAAGATAGGAAGTGAAAGAAATAAGGAACCCTAGCCTTCCCAAGGAGAGAAATCCGAAAATGAGAGGTGAGAAATGAGAGAAATGGAGCAACACTTGTATATAAGCACTTAAAACTCCAAAAACACGCTTTTAAAAAACCGCTGGCCGCTCGGGCGGACATTTTTTTCCGCTCCGAGCGCAGAACTCTCGGCCAGAAATCCAAAATTTTCGAAGTAGGACTCGCCCGGGCTGGACATTTATTCCCGCTCGGGGCGCACTCTGCGCACTGCCACTCCAAAGATTGCATCTGAAACGCCTCTTCCTTTCATAATTTGGAAAAGTGGTAAACTATAAAGTTGTAGCTCTATGTCTTATCTTGAATCCCTCAAAATTTCAGATCAATTGGACGTCTGAGTAAAATGTTATGCTCATTCTCCCAACATGTGTCCCTGGAGGAACGTCGAAACACACGAAACACTTCGGGGCACTTTTGGCTTACCTTCCACAATGATTTGAACAAAACTCAAAATAAGAAAGTTACACCTCTATGTCTTATCTAACCACTCCAATTGGCCTCATACCAATTGGCTCAACATACGAATTATCATGAATTTAATTGTAACGCCGCTACAAAAGCACTACACATAATCTATAACCAACCATACTATAAATCATAAATCGAAACTCTTAACATCCAAACTATACCTAAACTTGACCAAGTAGTCAATAAACTTATGAAAACTTAAACCGTACCGTACACCAGGCTTGGCTATTACAATCTCCCCTCCTTAGAGGAATTTCGTCCTCGAAATTTACGTCACTGCACGAACAACTCAGGATACTTCTCTCTCATCTCATCCTCCGGTTCCCACGTAGCCTCTTCAATCAAATGATTCCTCTAAAGGACTTTAACGATGCCGATATCTTTGTTCCTCAAAACTTTAACTTTGCGGTCCAGTATCTGAACCGGAATCTCTTGGTACGTCAAATTCGGCGTCAAGTCCAATGGCTCGTGGCGAAGAACATGGGAAGGATTCGCAATATATTTCCTGAGCATCGATACGTGAAAAACATTATGGACTCTGTCAAGATCTGGCGGTAGGGCTAACCTGTAGGCTCGATCACCAACTCTGTCCAAAATTTCAAAGGGGCCAATAAATCTCGGACTCAACTTGCCCTTCTTGCCAAACCCCATCACACCCTTGAGAGGTGCTATCTTCAAAAACACGTGATCGCCAACCTCAAACTGCAAAGGTCTACGACGTACATCCGCATAGCTCTTCTGTCTCGGCTGCGCTGTCTTCATCCTCTCTCTAATAACAGCAACTACATCAGCAGTCTGTTGGACCAACTCTGGACCCAACATCTTCCTCTCACCAATCTCATCCCAATACAAGGGAGATTTACACTTCCTGCCATAAAGTGCTTCGTACGTTGACATCCCAATCGTCGCCTGGTAACTGTTATTGTACGTGAACTCCACAAGAGGCAATTTAGAATCCCAGCTACCAGAATAATCAATAGTGCAAGCTCTGAGCATATCCTCTAGAATCTGAATAACTCTCTCTGATTGACCGTCGCTCTGAGGGTGATATGCTGTACTGAAAGCTAACCGTGAACCCATAGCTCTGTGCAAACTCTTCCAAAACTCTGAGGTAATGCTAGGGTCACGATCAGACACAATCGACACAGGGACACCGTGAAGTCTAACAATCTCTGCTATATAATCCTCGGCATACTGGTTCATGGAATACGTCGTCTTGACTGGGAGAAAATGCGCTGACTTGGTCAATCGATCGACAATAATCCAAATAGAGTTAAAACCTTTCTGCGTTCTGGGAAGACCAGTCACGAAGTCCATCGTAATATGCTCCCATTTCCACTGAGGAATCGGCAAAGATAGCAATGTCCCAGCAGGTCTCTGGTGCTCAATCTTCACCTGCTGACAAGTTAGACACTGAGAAATAAACATGGCAATATCTTTCTTCATACCTGGCCACCAGTAGAGTCTACGAAGATCCTAATACATCTTGGTGCTGCCTGGATGTATCGAATATGGTGCGGTATGTGCCTCTGTCAAGATGTCTCGCCGAATATCATCACCAGTAGGAACACAAATACGACCTCTGAATGTCATCACACCGTCTCCATTCACATCCAAACTCTGAATTACCTCTCTCCTCAGCCCTGGCTCTCAACTCTGACAACTGAACATCAACAGCCTGCTCTCTACGGATCCTGTCCGTCAAAGTAGCCCGAATGACCAACGCTGAAAAGCGAGCAATGGTCCCCGGAACCACCGAAGCTATCTCCTCTCGCTGCAAGTCTAACCACAACGGCTGCTGAATCATCGAACTCAAAGAAGAACTCGATTTACGGCTCAAAACATCTGCTACAACATTCGCTTTCCCTGATTGGTAACTAATCGTCACATTATAATCTTTGACAAGCTCTAACCACCTCCTATGTCGCATATTGAGCTCTTTCTGAGAGAACAAATACTTCAAACTCTTGTGGTCCGTGAAAATTTCACATTTTTCGCCATACAAATAATGTCTCCAAATCTTCAAGGCGAAAACCACAACTGCTAGCTCCAAATCATGCGTCGGATAATTCTTCTCATAGGTCTTTCAACTGGCGAGAAGCATAGGCAATGACCTTACCACGCTGCATCAACACTGCACCAAGACCCCTCTTCGATGCATCGGTGTACACAACAAAATCCTCTGAACCACTGGGCAATGAAAGAACAGGAGCTGCCGTCAACTTGTCCTTCAACTCTTAGAATGCACTCTGGCAATCATTGGACCACTCGAACTTCACAGTCTTCCTCGTCAGATTGGTTAACGGCACGGCAATCTTGGAGAAATCTGAGATGAAACGACGATAATAACCTGCCAACCCAAGAAAATTGCGTACCTCTGAGACAGTGGTAGGGATAGGCCACTTCTGAATCGCCTCAATCTTTGCTGGATCAACAGCTATGCCATCCTTCGAAACAACATGGCCTAGAAAAGAAATCTGCTCCAACCAAAACTCACACTTCTTCAACTTAGCATACAACCTCTTCTCTCTCAACAACTGAAGAACAACTCTGAGATGCTCTGCATGAAGCTCTCTGGTCTTGGAATAGATCAAGATGTCGTCGATGAAGACAATGACGAAGCTATCCAAATATGGCTTGAACACACGGTTCATCAGATCCATGAAAACTGAAGGAGCATTGGATCAGACCAAAAGACATCACAAGAAACTCATAGTGACCATACCTGGTCCGGAACGCTGTCTTAGGGATATCAGATTCCCTAACCTTCAACTGATAGTAGCCAGACCGAAGATCAATCTTCGAAAATACAGTAGCACCCTGAAGTTGGTCAAACAAATCATCTATCCGTGGCAACGGATACTTGTTCTTGATAGTCACTTTGTTGAGCTCCCTATAGTCGATACACAGCCGCAACGACCCATCTTTCCTCTTGACAAAAATAACCGGAGCTCCCCAAGGCGAAGAACTTGGTCGAATAAAACCCTTGTCTAAAAGATCCTGCAACTGCGTCTTCAACTCCTTCATCTCGGTAGGAGCCATCCTATACGGAGCCTTAGAAATAGGAACCGTACCTGGAGCTAGATCAATCACAAACTCAACATCCCTGTCCGGCGGCAAACCCAGCACATCATCCTCAAACACATCAGCAAACTCCCTCACAACATCGATATCATCAATATTAAACTTAATCATTCTATCCACATCCACAATCGAAGCCAGAAACACATCACAACCTCTACACAGCAACTTCTCAGCCTCAAGACAAGAAATAAAAGGAAGGACCAGCGAAGTACCTGCACTGGCGAGCGTACCTTCCCTATTGCCATCATCTGCAAAAGTCACCGTCTTAGCAATGCAATCAATCACTGCACGATAGGTTGATAGCCAATCCATGCCAAGTATAACATCAAATGCAACCATCGGGATGACAATCAAATCAGCAAAAACCAAACGCCCATCAATTTGAACAGAGCACGCAAACACAATCGATGTCGGGCCAACACATCTCCCGAAGGCAAAACAACATTGAACTGGAGGGAAAGAACAGAAGGAACTATACACAAAGATCTCAAAAACAATTCAGACATAAAAGAATGAGTAGCACCTGTATCAATCAAAGTCGTAGCTACTCTGCCTGAAATTAAAATAGTACTAGGGATCACAGAAGAATCATGGTTTATACCTTCCTTGGTCATCGTAAAGATGCGACCCTGCACCTTATCCTTGCTCGCTCCCCTTGGACAATCTTTAGCAATGTGGCCAGTCGTGCCACAACGATAACACATATGAGTGCCAAATCTGCACTCTCCTCGATGATGTCTGCTGCATTTAGGACACAGCGGCTTCTCAGGATCAACTGGAACTAGCGGTGGTCTAGGACTCGATTCCATCTTGCCCTTCCCTTTGAAATGATCCTTGCCTCTCTGATTCGAGCCCTGGCCTCTCTGAGCAACAGCTTGATGCCTCTCCTGCCTCTCTCTTGCGATATCCTTCTCGTCTTGTTCGGCCAACAATGCCTTAGACACAATCTCTTTGAAAGTCACAGCCTTGGACATGTTGATATCTCTCCTGATCTCAGCTCTAAGGCCTCGAATGAAATGAGCACCTTTATCTTTGTCATTTGAAGCAATATACGGAGCAAATAAACAACCCTCCTCGAACTTGAGAATGTACTCATCAACGTTCATGCCTCCCTGTCGAAGCTCCAGAAACTCAGTCACCTTCCTAGCTCGAAGTGCGTCGGGAAAGTACTTGTCATAGAACAGGTCTGTGAACTCTTGCCACTTCAAAGCTGAAACATCGACACCAACCTTAGTGGCATTCCACCAGATACGTGCAGCCTTTATCAACATGAATACTGCACAGCTGATCTTGTCTTTATCCTCATACTGAAGATGGTCGAAGATTGCTTCAAGCGCCTTGACCCACTCGACAGCCACTAACGGATCAGTGCTACCTGCGAATTCCGGTAGATCCATTCTCTTAAAAGCAGAAAAGACGGCATCAGTGCCAACTGCCTGAGCTACTTGGCCTCTCACTTGGCCTCTACCCTGGCCTGCTCCTTGCATACGAAGCAACTGCTGGATCTGTTCGCTATGAACCTTGGCTTGCTCTTTAAGCAACTTGCCGAACTCGTCGACAACCCTCGAGGAAGAACTATCTTCACCCTCTGACGCCTTATGCTTAGGAGGCATACTCTACAATGTGCTCGCAAAAGACATAACAATAAATAACAATGAATATATGCAAAAGAAAACATACCCGAACAGTTGAAAGTAGACGAAGTCATATGCATTGGTCTGAAGAACGGTGCTCTGATACCACTAAATGTGACATCTCGACCCGTTTACAATAAAAATAGCAGCGGAATTTAAAATTTTCTTATAAAATGAAGGAAGGTTTCAAAATACATCACCATAAAATGTTTAAAAGTAAATAAATGATCATTCAAATGATATAACAAAATACAAAATATCATTCCTATGATCATGATCCAAAAATACTTGCAAAAAAAACATCTTCCTTCCAACTTCGTATGCATATGACTGCGGGCCACAATCAACGTCCTGGTCCGTCGTTCTTATCTGCATCACATGAAATAACTGAAATGAGTATAAAACTCAGCAAGTGGAACTATTACATAGCAATGATACATAGTATATTCTGTAAAACATGGCTTTGAAAACATAAAATACCATCAACTCTGAAACATGTGTATCATAGCAATAGCATAACAATGAGATGGTATTTCTCTTTACTATGGTGGATTGATATCAATAGTAACTCTGTCTGTGGTGCTCTTATCCCATCGATATAAATCGACAACTCTGAGGGATATAAGCCTATGGTCGTTGATCAACTAATTGCATGCAATCTCTGACTATGTATCTATCAATCCATAAAACATTTAAACTCTTTCTTTAGGGACATTTCATCAAACACTTTGATATTCTTTCTCTTTTGTATTCCCTTCTCAAAGTTGAGACATCAATTGCCTCCACAATATACAACAAAGGTATCAATACATAATAGTGAATCAAATGAAGGGAATAACACAATAAAACCTTTGAAACACAATACATATATAATCATGTGAGCACAAGGGATGAATTTCCACTTACAAACCACAAGAACACCTTGAATCTAACTCCTTGGTTGAAATCCTACAACAATAACCCGTATATATCACCATCATCAACTCTATAATCAAGAACCCATGCCAAATAATCCATAAAACAAACATAAACTACAAACCCATATCATCTCTCTTCCAAAACCAAGAAATAACAACACCAAAAGCTTACTTTAGCTTCCTAGCACCAAGAAGAACTTCGATCTTAACTCAAATCACCAACTAAAAGCTTGAATCGAAGATAGCAAGTGAAAGAAATAAGGAACCCTAGCCTTCCCAAGGAGAGAAATCCGAAAATGAGAGGTGAGAAATGAGAGAAATGGAGCAACACTTGTATATAAGCACTTAAAACTCCAAAAACACGCTTTTAAAAAATCGCTGGCCGCTCGGGCGGACATTTTTTTCCGCCCGAGCGCAGAACTCTCGGCCAGAAATCCAAAATTTTCGAAGTAGGTTCTCCCGGGCGGACATTTATTCCCGCTTCGGGCGCGCACTCTGCGCACTGCCACTCCAAAGATTGCTTCTGAAACGCCTCTTCCTTTCATAATTGGAAAATTGGTAAACTACAAAGTTGTAGCTCTTTGTCTTATCTTGAATCCCTCAAAATTTCAAATCAATTGGACGTCGGAGTAAAACGTTATTCCCATTCTCCCAACATGTGTCACTGGAGGAACGTCGAAACACACGAAACACTTCGGGGCACTTTTGGCTTACCTTCCACAATGATTTGAACAAAACTCAAAATAAGAAAGTTACACCTCTATGTCTTATCTAACCACTTCAATTAGCCTCATACCAATTGGCTCAACATACGAATTATCATGAATTTAATCGTAACGCCGCTACAAAATCACTACACATAATCTATAACCAACCATACTATAAATCATAAATCGAAACTCTTAACATCCAAACTATATCTAAACTTGACCAAGTAGTCAATAAATTTATGAAAACTTAAACCGTACCGTACACCAGGCTTGGCTATTACATACTTCATCCCAATGAACAGGAGATCTGCACTTGCGGCCATACAGTGCTTCATACGGAGCCATACAAATAGAAGACTGGAAGCTGTTGTTATAGGTGAACTCAACCAATGGTAAGTTCGACTCCCAACTCCCGGAGAAATCAATGACGCAAGCATGGAGAAGATCCTCTAAGATCTGAATAACTCGCTCTGACTGCCCATCTGTCTGCGGATGGAAAGCTGTGCTAAACAGCAACTTCGTACCCATAGTCGATTGCAAACTCTTCCAAAACAAGGAAGTAAATCTGGGATCTCTGTCAGATACGATAGAAACTGAGACACCATGAAGTCGGACTATCTCCCGGATATACAGCTCTGCATACTGACCCATGGTGAAAGTCGTCTTAATAGGCAAGAAGTGCGCTGATTTGGTAAGACGATCTACAATCACCCAGATAGCATTCGATCCTCTGGCTGACCTCGGCAATCCGGTCACAAAGTCCATGGTAACATTCTCCCACTTCCACTCGGGAATAGGGAGAGGCTTGAGCAAACCTGCTGGTCTCTGATGCTCGGCCTTCACTAACTGGCAGGTCAGACACTCGGACACAAATCGTCTGATGTCCTTCTTCATACCAGGCCACCAATACAATAGCTGCAGATCTTTGTACATCTTCGTACTCCCAGGATGAATGGAGTACGGGGACATATGGGCTCTGACAAGATGTCTGCTCGGATAGAATCACTGCTAGGAACCCATATCCTGTCTCGGTATCTCACAATACCATCACTGACTGAATACAAGACACTGCCCTTGGCTTCATCTCTCTTCTTCCACTGTGCCAATTGCTCATCTGCTGACTGACCACTGCGAATACGGTCCATAAGGGAAAACTGAATGGTCAAGGTAGATAGACGAGGAACTCTACCTCGAGGATAAGTCTCGAGATCAAACATCTGTATCTCAAACTGAAGAGGTTTCTGAATCGTCAAATGAGCCATCACTGCGACTTTTCTGCTCAATGCATCAGCAACTACATTAGCTTTACCCGGGTGGTAGCTAATGTCACAATCTTAGTCTTTCACAAGCTCCAACCAATGCCTCTGACGCATGTTCAGCTCCTTCTGCGTAAAGAAATACTTGAGGCTCTTGTGGTCGGTAAAGATCTGGCATTTCTCTCCATACAGATAGTGCCTCCAAATCTTCAAGGCAAAAACAACGGCGGCCAACTCTAGATCATGGGTAGGGTAGTTCTTCTCGTGGATTTTCAGCTGTCGAGAAGCATACGCTATCACTCTCCCATGCTGCATCAGAACTGCACCTAAACCGAGCTTCGAAGCATCGGTATAAAGTACAAACTCGCCAGGCCCTGATGGCATGGCCAAAACTGGTGCTGACATAAGAGCTTGCTTCAAAGTATCGAAGCTCTTCTGACACTCCTCGCTCAAAACAAATTTCACATTTTTCTTGGTCAGTGCTGTGAGTGGAACGGCAATGGAAGAGAATCCCTTAATGAACTTCCGATAATATCCTGCTAAGCCAAGAAAACTGCGGATCTCTGATGCATTCTGAGGCACAACCCAATCTCTTACTGCTGCAACTTTTGCTGGGTCTACCTCAATACCACTGCTAGAAACGATATGGCCTAAGAACGCCACCTTCTCTAACCAGAATTCGCATTTACTGAACTTTGCGAATAATTTGTGCTTTTGCAATGTCTGCAACACTATGGCCAGATGTCTGCCGTGATCCTCCTGATTCTTGGAGTAGACGAGAATGTCGTCTATGAATACTATCACAAACTGGTCAAGATACGGCTGAAATATGCGATTCATGAGATCCATGAAGATCTGCTTCTTAAGCTCTGCCATCTCTATCGGTGCTAGTCGGTACGGCGCTTTGGATATCGGAGCCGTACCTGGCATAAGCTCAATGGAAAACTCCACCTCTCTCTCGGGTGGCATACCAGAGACGTTTTCGGGAAAAACGTCTAAGAAATCTCTGACAATCGGAACATCTGAGGCTGACTGGCTGGGTTCCTCGGGGACAGATAAAAAGGTCGCTAGAAATGCCCGACACCCTCTATGCATGAGCTTCCTGGCCTGAACATAAGGAATAATGCACGGTAAAGGAAAGTACCTGTCCGGCTCAAATAAGAACTGCTCCATTCTAGGCGGTCGGACAAGAACGGATCTCCGCTGGAAGTCTATCAACACTCTGTTCCTCAATAACCAGTCCATCCCTAGGATAATGTCAAATTCCGGCATCGGTAGCACAATCAGATCCGCATAAACAAGATTACCGTGCAGCTCAAGGTCTATATCTCGTATAACATTGGTAGCTGCCAACTCCTCGCCTGACGGCAACACTACTGAAAAGGCTGTATCTAGCCCAATGGTCTTGATCTTGAGAAAGTTTGCAAAGACCTCCGAAAATAAACGAGTGAGGGGCCCCTGAATCTATCAAGGCCTTGGTAGCGGAACCAGATATAAAAATTCTCCCTGAAAGAGCGGAGCTCTAAGTTGAATCCAGTAGCTACAAGAACCAGACTTATAACATGCAATGGTCAAGATTCTTCTAACTTAAATCTCCCAAAATACTACTGAGTAGAGCATGCAATCCTATCACAGTTCTAAGTTCAATCTTAATCCTATTCCCAAAACACGGAAATTCAAATAATAACTTAAAGCTTAAAAGGTACCTGTCAACAACATAGTCTCCGGGTTGGTTTCCGCGGCATGGAGAGCAAAAACTCTGCCTTGGGTAGGCAGATTCCTCTGAGGGCATTGCAGCAACATGTGATCTGTACTGCCACACTTAAAACACTTTCCTGAGCCAGACATACATGCTCCAGGATGGCGGCGTGAGCACCTGGGACAAACTGGGTGTTCGTAAGTCCTCGGGGCTGGGCGTCCCCGCTGCTGCTGCTGCTGCTGCTGGCCTCTGTTTCTAGGCGGTCCATGAAAAGGCCTCTTGTTCTGCTGCTGATGATGATGAGGAGGAGGGCGGTGTGGTACCTGGACTGGGCGCTTGCCCTGGCGATCCCTCTCGATATCCCGCAGATCCTGCTCTGCGGCTAGGGCTTTGGAGACAGCAATCTCATAAGTAGCAGGGTCAGACACCCTAACATCCCGGCGCAAGATCGACTGTAGAACCACCAGGAAATGCATCAACTTGGCTTTGGCATCATTCGCGATCAAGGGCACAAAATGACAGCCCCTCTCGAACTTACGGATTAACTCCGTAACCGTCATGTCTCCCTGTCTCAGACTCATGAACTCAATGGTCAACCTTGTGCGAACTTCCTCAGCAAAATATTTGGAGTAGAAAACCTCCGTGAAGCGTGTCCATGAAAGTGTAGCCAAGGTCAGGGCTACTGACGCTCCTTCCCACCATAAGCGGGCGTCTCCAGTGAACAGATAGGTGGCACATCGGACTCGGTCTGCGTCTCCCAGATCCATGAACTCGAAGATAACCTCGAGGGATTTGATCCATCCCTCGGCAATCATGGGGTCAGACGTCCCAGAAAACTCCTTCGGGCGGATCTTCATAAACCTCTCATAAACAGCCTCAGGCCCTGTCGGCCTGGCTGCGGCTGCGGCATTGTTCCCCGCAAACTGTGCGAAGAACTGTGTCATCCCAGCTAGCATCTGGGCACTCATGTCAGGTGGGGGCGGTGGTAGAGGTGGAGGAGGAGGAGGAGGTGTCTGCCTCTCTTGTCTCTGATCGTCATCGTCCTCTCGACGGTGCTCGCCCCTACCTCTCGGGCGTCCTACTTGACGTCTAGGGGGCATATTGTTCCAAACATAACCCATACGTAACTAACATGCATAATTCCATAATTTATTTTAAATGAACACTGAAATGCTGAAAATCTGGTCGAAATTATTTCATGGAAGCATGCTGTCAAAATAATTCATGCTTTAAATAAAATGCTGAACTGTAAAACTTACAAACCGAAGGCGTGGCTTCGTGAGCTTCTCGTGGTCAGTAGTAGCGTAACCCTATACAGAACCACCGCTCTGATACCAACTGTGAAGGCCCGAAAATCCGTACTTTGAAAATTTGCGGAAAATTAAATTTTTTTTTTTAAATAAATGGAGTGCCTCATCCATAAAATCAACTGATGAATCAAGTTAAAAAAAAATATAGCAGCGGAAGAAAATAAAGTTTGCCAAAAATAACAATTCAAAGAATGTCCAACAACTGGTAAAAAATATTTGAGCATAAAATGACATGTGCTGACACTGAGGTCCTCGGGTGCCACTACTGCCGACCCAAGCTGGCTCACTGGTCCCCGCCCTCGGCCCTGGCCTCATCAGTACCTACAACAATCAAGTCTAGTGAGCCTAAAGACTCAGCATGCAAATATCGTAGGTAACGAGTAAATACTAAAGTAAACTTTGCATGGGATAATATATCATGTCATGAGGCAAACTTAAAATAACTTGTACTGAGCAATTATAATACGTGCATAACTGAACTGAAAGTCATAGTAAATAGAATGATTGCTCCTTGGAGCCCTGTACTGAAATAACTGATAAAAATTTTCTGTTGAGATTATGGTCTACGCCTGTGGCCCCTGCACTGAACTGAACTGATCGGTAACTGGCTACCGGGGAGTATCAAACTGAACTGAGCTGACCGGTCACTGGCGACCGGGTGGTACCAAACTGAACTGATCGGTCACTGGCGACCGTATATAATAATGCTTCCATAATAGTTAATTGACCACAAGCAATATCGCATAAATCTCAAAAATAAGTATTTTCTATTTTCATGCACGTAATATAATTAAATGGCATAATGAAAATATCCTGTATATTTTACCAACTGTATTGGATCGCTCCCAGGCTCGCTGCAACCTAAATATGCCATGAAAAATATGCAATAGCTTATACTTGGCCAAACTATGCAATTAAGTTTGAAAATGCGACAAATACGTCTAACGACTTCGTATTTAATCATGACTCCGAACCAACCCGAACCGACACTGAACTGACGTATAGTCATGATTTAAATACGCTTAAAATTATGAACTGATGCTCCTAAAATGATGAGGGTCGAAATCTAGGTGAAATGGAGGCCAAAACAAGAAACGCTCTTTCGAGAGTCAATTTGGCACATCGCACCGTAAATTCTCGTACGACCTCAAAAATGATCCGAATCACGAACGGTCAAAAACACAACCTTCCTAACTCGATGAGGCACTTTACAGTCCAAGTCCATAGGCTAAAAGCCAACCAAGAACTCAAACGAGCCTCCGAACCGTCACAGCAAGTTGCTGTCGAATTCCAGCAGCTGTGCAATCGCGTGTCTTGTGTTGTTTTCGAGACTACCGGCCATTGGGGCGTGAACCACCGACCAAAGACTCTTACCAACATCCCAAGAAATGATTTGAACCATGGCTAAGGGCCTTAGGCCATCCACAATCCTCACCATTCCAGCAACCAACCAAAAGCTCTTACCGAGGGCCCTCATGCGTGCGTGTGTGGTGTTGTGCTTCGCTTGCTGTCTCGACTCGTTCCAGTGGCCATTGATTGACCATGGCACGATCTAGACATCTAGGGGCATGGTATGAACCATGGCTAAGGGCCATAGGCCAACCAAGATCCATACCATTCCACAAAACTCGAACACAAGTGCTGTCAAAAACCGAAGGGGCCGAGAGGGGAGGGGCTGTTCTTGTTGTTTTATTAAAACCCGATTCACCATGGACCAAGCCACCAAAAGGGAGACTTAGTCACGTCTTAGACATGCTAGGGAAGTGATCCAACCATGGCTATGGGCCTTGTGACAGCCATGATCAGATCCATCTCCATTATGACAGCAACCTGAATTTTCGAACACAAATCTGCACCTATGGGGAGCTTGCTGTGATTTCGGTTTTCCAGCAAGCATGGGGACTGAATGAACTGGTCCAACATGGTCCTAATGCATCCTATTACATGTCTAGGAGCCGCCTTGGGAGCCTGGAATCGAACCATAACCTGTAGCAACTGAAACAAGAGAAAACCGTGAAGAGCATCATGAAGTCGAAAAATTCTGCACATGCATTTCGAAAATGCTTGATGTATATTTCGGTTTTCTTGTATAAAAATCATGTAAAAGTGATGTTTAAAATAATAGTAGGACTTGATTGAGGTTAGAAAGAAATCTAGACATGCCTTGGTTTTCGTTTGAATGAAAAACGATAGAATACGACGACTCGGCGCGGAGGAGGTGGAGCGCTTCTTTCCTTTTCTTTTCTCTCTTGTTCTAGGCTATGAGGGTCACGATTTTTAATCTGAAATGGCTGCTGTTTTCGGTGATTGATGAGGGGATTAAGTGGTTGGGGGAGTGAGGGGAGATCCCATAAGTAAAGGGATACAAAGGGGTGACCAAGTCTACCATTATTTGAATTTTGAATTCTAGTTGCTATCAAGTCTTCTTGGATGGATCTAGAAAGGGTTGGCCGAAAATTCACTTTTAAATGGAGGAGAAATGTTGATTATCTAGTAAATCAATAACCCTTAAAAGCCTCACTAATACTTTAATTAATTTAGTGAATTTAAACCCTTAATTATGAAACTTAAATGAGTTTATTTTCTACTCACCTCAAGTAACTTAAATAATTCCTTGAACTTCCTTATTAACTTAAATCAACTTACTTGCTAGCTAAAATAAAGTCTGGAAATATTTATCGAATCTTAAATTCTATCTCAAAGCTCCAACTCCAGTCCGGCCTCACTGAAATAACTGAAAAAATAAAATTAAACTGCTGGCTAAAATAATTAACTTCAAAGAAAAACATTTAAATAATCATGCAATGAAGTCAATTTAATTCAAAATATTAGAATTATGCATGGCTCGTACGTAGTCTAAATTACGGGTTCTACATGTTATCACCACTTTATAAAAACATGCATAATATCATTTTTATTTTGAAACCAAGCATGCAACATGTCTTTTAAATGTCAAAGATTTAACCGGTAAAAATCCATGAACATTTATAATAAACGTTTTAACATATAAAAATCATAAAAACATAAACGTTTTAAAATAAACCTTTTAACATATTAAAAATCCGTGAACATTTAAAATAAACGTGTTAACATCTTAAAAATTCATCAACATTTAAAATTGACATATTAACATATAAAAATTCATAAACATCCATAATCATAAAAATAATCATATTAACATATAAAACAACATTCAGGACACTGCCATGACGTTTACTAATTCTTAGGTGTAAAAAGACCGTTTTACCCCTGGACGTATAATTTCTCTTTTTTGACATTTTATTGATTTCATTGACTCTAACATGTCCCAAATAATTATTTAAGCCTACATGAATTTTATCATATTTTTATTTAGCTTAAATCGATGACTTTTAAATTAATCTTTAAATGTGACGTATTAATGCGTTTTAATCCCGAATTAAACCAAACCTTAATATAAAATTCCCAAATTAAAAACTAAGACTTATAATAATTATTTAAGCTTAAACCTAATTTTTCATAATTTTATAAAGCATAAAACTAGGCGTTTCAATTAACTCGTTAATTAGCGTTTCGTGCAGCGATTAGATCCCGGATAAATCCAAAACTCGTAATTTTGATCTCAAATTTTAAACATAGCATTTTTATGATTTATTCTACCCTTCCAAGTCATGATCCACCCCCGTGGACCCTTGAATTTAATTTTTAGTTCTTAAATCTCGTTTTTGATCCTTAACCGAACACACCGAGCCATCTCCTAATTTACTCGAGCCACGCCCGAGCCACCTTGAGCCAAAACCTAGTCAACCCACCTAGAGACCCTACTGACCAAGCCCAGCCCATAAAACCAGCCCTGGCTCGCTCAAAAGCTCCTGGAACTCGACCCATATTTCTGCACGTTTGAGTGTGTGTGCTTCCTTGCATGTTTAGGACTCCTAACCCAACTAGGACTCTCCCAGCCGAGCCACCACCGAGCCCATCCCTGACCAGCCCTTCTAGGCACCCCCCTGGACCCGTAGAACCCATAGGACCTGAACCTAATTTCCAAAACCGAGCCCACCAACTAGAAACACAAACTGGCCGAGAAACCCCCTTAGCATGGAGTCTACGTTTTTGCTGCTAGGGTCCAAACCACCGAGGCAACCCTTGCACCAGCCCCTCAAGCAACATCTTAGGACCCTAAAGAGTCGACCTAGCCGAACCCAGAACCCCCAGGCCAAGCCCCTAACCCCTCGAAAATTGCAGCTCTCGGCTGCACCAAAATCATGCGAGGGAAGAGTCCATGTGATCATGGGCTCTTCCTAACCGCCTAGCCATGGGTCCTAGACATGCAAGGACCCTACCAAACCTTAGACTGAGACTACCCTGACCCAGCCCTTGCCGAGCCCCCACCAGCCCATGCACAGAACCGAGCCTACATGACACTTACTTGCCAACACACCTTCGGTTCCTTCTTTTGATGCATATGTTTTTTTTTTTTCCAGCTTTGTCATTCACGTTTGCAGCTTATTAGTGCATTCTAGGACCCTTTAAAATCATATAAAACATACTCCTAATAAGTCCTAATCATGGCAGCCCCTTCAAGCTCATAAAAATCATGTTTTTGGAACAAAGATCAAGCTTTAAAAATCGCCTTGGATGCACAAACGAAAATATAAAATGGTGCTCTTGTTTTTCATGCAATTTCAAACATAAATATATAATATGGTGTGATGATGAGTAAAGGAAGAATATGACGTGCCTTTGCGTATTTAACGCACGAAAAACCGTTGACGATTGCGAAGAACGGCGACACAAAGACGATGGCTTGATTTTTCCATGAAGAACCCTCAAACTTTCTTTTCAAAATTGTGTGTGCCGTGAGTTGAGTTTGAGGGGAGAGTTTTGATAGAATTAGGGAGGTGGGCGTGGGATGATAATGAATTAGGGTGGGGTTTTGTACATATTTTATAGTTAATAAATCATTAATTAAGCTTAGGCCCATTAGGAAGTTAATTAGGCCCAATTAAGCTCATTAGTGATTAGTTAAAATATTTAAAATAATTTTGCTTAAATAAGTTTGTGAATTTATTAGCCGGGTTGCCAAAAAGTTTGCATTTTTGTTGAAAAACCAACACCGATAAAAATTACGTCCCGGCGTATAAAATCACTGCATAAACCTCATATTTTCAAAAATAATAAAAAGCATCACCCATAATTTAAATAATTAAAAGCAATTGTTCCAATAAAAACATTTTCTATTTTTCAGCCCTCGGTCTCCATTTCTCGATCGCAACTCGAATAACCTTTAAAATACATTTTAATGCAACCATATATAAAAATATAATTTAAACATACAAATATGCACAACATAATTAATTAATACAATTAAATTATTTAATTGAAATACACAAAGAATTTAATAATTTGTGAATGTGGTTCGCGTGAACCTTTAAATTTTCGGGACGTTACACTTTTTATTTTTCCGATTAAATGGCGGATAACGGTACTCCGTGACTCTCATAGTCGTTTAAATCAGTTTCCCACAATTGCCTGATACAAAAATAAAAAAAATCGTTTCTTTTCTTTTAAAAATGGATGAAAATCTCTCAAAAATTTGTAAATATTTTCCCTCTGTTTCTGAAAATGTTCTAAGAAAAATTTATGCAGGTAGGTGTGAAAGATTGAGATTGTTAATGCAAAAAGAAATTCCAGAAGATATTCGTCTTTTAATAGAACCTAAGGTCCGATTAGGAGGAGAAGTTCTACAATCATTGCTCATTCGGTATTTGCCTGGATTAGGAAAAAGCACTTATGCGAAAAAACGAAGGGCCAAAAGGTTAGGGGTTTGTCATAAGTGTACAAGATGGACTTGTGACAAACGATGGAGATCTTTGGGATGTGTTTCCGATAACAGAGAAGATAAAATTGGTTTCATTAAGAATGGGCTGAGTAAGGAGTCTTTAGATAACATCTTATTGACTCTTGAAACGCATTCTAGTGGACATGTGAATATTGAATTTCTCCGTTTATGGAAACAATTTCACGATGAGCGTCATAGTCTTGTAAATCCGACTAAAAAAGATCATGTTTGCCAATTTATAAGAAAATTGGATGGGAAGCATATCCTCGACTCATAGAAGGCTGATGAAACTTAAAATTAATAATTTATTATATGTTAAAACCTGTATTTTAAAATTAAGTTTCATTAAATTTATAAAATTATGTCATTTTAGTATTGTTTGTTTATATTTAATTGTCTTACTAAATATGTTTTATTTTCAGGTTTTCTACGTGTTGGTAGAATAATGATAACTCAAGCTAGAAAATTCAAATGGAGGTGAATCAAACATGTTCGTAATCCTTGAGAAATTATCTACAACTTTGCAGAAGACATGATTGCCTAAAAAGATCCGTAAGATGATCAAATTGTGCAAATATCAAAAGGATGACAAATTTACTTTTACTATAACCAGCATATAGTAAAAATATCATAACTATTTCAATATTTAACCAAATGAGGTGAACCAAGTGGCCAAATTCATCTACAGACAATTCCCCACATGTTTGCCATTTTGAGCAGAGTCAAATTCGGTGATTAAAGTCATGGAACAAAGCATTGAAAGAAGGGACATGGAATTGAACTTGGAGGAGACAAAGAATACTATTGCAACTACATGGCATTAATAAAAATTTTGACCCTTTCTCTCATTTGGCCTATAAATAGAGGCCTTGTGCTAGCTTGAGAATCATTCTATCTCATTGTAAAATATAGTGTGAGTGTGTATCAAAGTTCTAAGTTCCAATATATTTTCTTTCATGTTCTCAACTATGAGTGATATTTTAGTGTTGATCAAAAGTAATCTTATGGCAAGCTAAATCTATTATGTCAAGGTGAAGAGGATGCATTCTTGGTGAAGTAGGATTGTTTATATTTTGTATATTCTTTCTTTATTTCTTTTTTTAGCTAACTTATTTTTATTGTAGGTATAAAAATGAATTATTTGTTGTCATCAATTTACATCAAATGCTTGATACCATTAAAGTGGTTATCTTGATTTTTTGTTTAATTTTGATACAATAAATATTTCATCACTTATTATTATATATATATATATATATATTTATATAATAATATCATAATATTTCATTTAGACGATAGCGTGGCTCTGCCGGTTGTTCTAAATGAAATATTATGATTTAATACTAACATCTAACAATCTAACATTTACTTTATCGCAACTAACTTTTATTTTTCGCATCTAACTTTTACTTTATCGCAACTAACATTTACTTTATCGCAACTAACATTTACTTTATCGCAACTAACTTATTAAATCAATATATTTTATTTAGGCAATAGCGTGGCTCTGTCGGTTGTTCTAAATAAAATATAATGATTTAATTTAACATTTACTTTATGCAATTATTTATTTATATAGTCATAATTATAATCATAGGGGTACATATATAAAATATCGGTTAATTCGGTATTTTCTATAGTGGGAACTATATTATATTATGTGTGTGTTTAATTTTTCGGAACCATTATTTATGGTGGTTTCTTTTGTTTTACTTTTAGTTAAACAATATTACATAAACCAAGAATAAATCCTCAAGCCTTGACAAAGTTTATAATTTGTAAACTTAATTCTTGCATTTGGTAATCTATAAATTAATAAATTTAAACTCAAAATAACCTCTCTGTGGATCGATCTCGTACTTACGAATTATATTACTTGCAGACAACCTACACTTGGGTGAATTATTATTTAAGTAGTAGCAAGTTTTTGGCGCCGTTGCCGGGGAGGTATAAATTAAGTTTATATTTGTTAATTATGTTTTATTTATAAGTATTGTGTTGTTTTTTTTGTATGAGTATTTGGAGTCGAAAAAAAAGTGGTAGACTTATTCGAGTATCTGAAAATAATTTAAACATGGATGATAATTCAAATAATCAAGATAATAATAATAATAATAATAATAATAATAATAATCAAGAACATGAGCAATTAAGAACACTTAGGCACCATATGAACCCTATTAGAACTAGTGCCCCCATCTTGTTTAGTTTTCCTCCTGATGCATCTAATTTCAACTTCAAACCTCAAATTATTCAACTTTTACCAAATTTTCATGGTTTAGATTCTGAAAATCCATATTTGCATCTAAGAGAATTTGAGGAAGTTTGTAACACTTATAATGATCAAAATTGTAGCATGGATATAGTTCGATTAAAGCTTTTCCCTTTTTCTTTAAAAGATAAAGCTAAAACATGGCTACAAAATTTAAGATCAAGTTCAATAAGATCATGGGAAGAAATGCAACAACAATTTCTCAAAAAAATTTTCCCTTCCCATAGAACAAACTCTTTTAAAAGACAAATTACAACTTTTTCTCAAAAACAAGGAGAAACGTTTTATCAATGTTGGGATAGATATAAAGAATTACTTAATAAATGCCCACATCATGGTTTTGAAACATGGAGAATAGTTTCTCACTTTTATGAAGGTCTAATACCTAAAGATAGGCAAATGATAGAATTCATGTGTAATGGAACTTTTGAAGATAAAAACCCAAATGAAGCTATGGAATATTTGGATTCATTAGCAGAAAATGCTCAAAATTGGGATAATATAGGCACAATAGAACCACCAACAACTAAAAACAATAATTCAACAAATGGGTGTGGTATCTATAATTTTAAAGATATATAGATATTCAAGCTAAACTTGCATCTTTAGCAAGAAAAATTGAGTCATTAGAAATGAAAAAGAGTGGTCAATTAAAAAGTATTCAAGAAATTGTTTGTCATATATGTGATACACAAGATCATGCTACAAAAGATTGTCTAACATTACCTTCATTTAAAGAATGTCTCCATGAACAAGCAAATTATGTTAACAATTATAAAAAACCAATACTAGATCCTTTTTCATCATCATATAATCCTGGATGGAAAAATCATCCTAATTTTAGTTGGAGGAATGATAATAATGCACAACCGTCACTGTGAAGGCCCGAAAATCCTTGCTTGAAAATTTTGAGGAAAATTAAAAAGTTTCTTTTTAAAGAACTTAAATTGCCTCATTCATAAAATCAACTGATGAATCAAGTTCAATGTTTAAAAATATAGCAGCGGAAGAAAATAAAGTTTGCCAAAAATAACAATTTAAGAATATTCAATAACGGATAAAAATGTTTGCATAAAATGGTAACATGCTGCAAATGAGGTCCTCGGGTGCCACTACTGCCGACCCAAGCTGGTTCACTAGTCCCTGCCCTCGGCCCCATGCTCATTAGTACCTACAACAATCAAGTCTAGTGAGCCTAAAGACTCAGCATGCAAATATCGTAGGTAACGAGTAAATACTAAAGTAACATTTGCATGGGATAAAATATCATGTCATGAGGCATTCTGAAAATAACTTGTACTGATCAATTATAATACGTGCATGACTGAATTAAATATTATAGTAAAAATGTTTGCTCCTTGGAGCCCTGTACTGAAATGACTGATAATAATTTTTTGTTGAGATTATGGTCTACGCCTGTGGCCCCTGCACTGAACTGAGCTGATCGGTAACTAGCTACTGGGGAGTATCAAACTGAACTGAACTGACCGGTCACTGGCGTTCGGGTGGTACCAAACTGAACTGATCGGTCACTAGCGATCGTGTAAAATAATGCTCTCATCATAGTGAATTGACCACAAGCAATATCGCATAAATCTCAAAAACAAGTATTTTCTATTTTCATGCACGTAATATAATTAAATGGCATAATGAAAATATCCTGTATATTTTACCAACTGGATTGGATCGCTCCCAGGCTCGCTGCAACCTAAATATGCCATGAAAAATATGCAATAGCTTATACTTGCCAAACTATGCAATTAAGTTTGAAAATGCGACAATTACGTCTAACGACTTCGTATTTAATCATGACTCCGAACCAACCCGAACCAACACTGAACCGACGTATAGTCATGATTAAAATACGCTTAAAATTATGAACTCATGCTCCTAAAATGATGAGGGTCGAAATCTAGTTGAAATCGAGGCCAAAACAAGAAACGCTCTTTCGAGAGTCAATTTGGCACATCGCACCATAAATTCTCGTATGACATCAAAAATGATCCGAATCATGAACGGTCAAAAACACGACCTTCCTAACTTGATGAGGCACTTTCCACTCCAAGGCCATAGGCTAAAAGCCAACCAAGAACTCAAATGACGCCTCTGAACCGCGACATGCTTGCTGAAAAGAAAAATTACAGCAGCTGCGTCTCTCTTTTGTTGCGTCGTTTTCGAGACTACCGGCCATTGGGGCTTGAACCACCAACCAAAGACTCTTACCAACATCCCAAGGAATGATTTGAACCATGGCTAAGGGCCCTAGGCCAGCCACAATTCGCCTCATTCCAGTAACCAACCGAAAGTTCCTACCCGAGAACAAATTCTGCACGTCGGGCTCTTGTTCTTGTTTTTGCTGTCACGGATCGCTCCGCTGGTCATTTGATTGACCATGACATGATCTAGACATCCAGTGGTAGGGTATGAACCGTGGCTAAGGGCCATAGGCCAACCAAGATCCACACCCATACACAAAACTCGAACACACACATGCTGTCAAAAACCGAAGGGGCCGAGAGGGGAGGGGCTGTTCTTGCCTTTGATTTAAAACCGATGCACCATGGACCAAGCCACCAAAAGGGCAACTTAGTCACGTCTTAGGCATGCTAGGGAAGTGATCCAACCATGGCTATGGGCCTTGTGGCAGCCATGATCAGATCCATTTCCATTATGACAGCATACTGAATTTTCGAACACAATTCTGCACCTATGGGGAGCTTGCTGTGATTTCGGTTTTCCAGCAAGCATGGGGACTGAATGAATGGACCACCATGGTCCTAATGCATCCTATTACATGTCTAGGAGCCGCCTTGGGAGCCTGGAGTCGAACCATAACCTGTAGCAACTGAAACAAGAGAAAACCGTGAAGAGCATCATGAAAGTCGAAAGATTCTGCACATGCATTTCAAAAATGCTTGATGTAAATTTCGGTTTTCTTGTGTAAAAATCATGTAAAAGTGATGTTTAAAATAATAGTAGGACTTGATTGAGGTTCGAAAGAAATCTAGACATGCCTTGGTTTTCGTTTGAACGAAAGAATACGACGACTCGGCGCGGAGGAGGTGGAGTGATTTTCTATCCTTTTCTGTTCTCTCTTCTTTCTCACTAATTCTCTCGATTTCTTTCTTGGTTAACCCTACTGAAATGCTACTGATTTCGGTGGTGTGGGAGAGGGATTAAGTGGTTAGGGGAGTGAGGGGAGATCCCATAATAAAGGGATACAAAGGGGTGACCAAGTCTACCTTTATTTGAATTTTGAATAATTGTTGCTATCAAATGATTTGTTGGAGGGATTGGATGGGGTGGCCGATTATCCTTCATGATACTAGACTAGGATAATACTAATTAGTTAATTAAATGATGCTCCCAAAAATAAAAGAATTATCCTACTAATTAAATATAAAGAAAGGATTAAAGGTGTGAGTTGGCAAATGAATTGTTTAACAATTCCAAGTGGCCTGAAATTTAGCAATTAAAGGAAAGGTAAAAATGTTATCTAGATGATAAATTTTAAACCTTTAAAGCCTTATGTATTCTTTAAATAATTTAGTGAACTAAACCCTTAATTAATTGAACTCAAATGAATTTATTTCCTACTCACCTCCAGTAATTAAAATAAATCCTCAATCTCCTTTTTAACTTAAATCAACTTACTTGCTAGCTAAATTAAATCCTGGAAATATTTTCTAAATCTTAAATTTATCTCTAAACTCCAACTCCAGTCCGGCCTCACTGAAATAACTGAAAGAATAAAATCAAACTGCTGGCTAAAATAATTAACTACAAAGGAAAGCATTTAAATAATCATGCAATGAAGTCAATTAAATTCAAAATACTAGAATTATGCATGGCTCGTACGTAGTCTAATTACGGGTTCTACAATCCTCCCCCCCCCCCGTAAAAGAAATTTTGTCCTCGAAATTAGAACTCACCGAATAATTCTGGGTACCGACTCCTCATTTCTGGCTCAAACTCCCATGTAGCTTCCTCCTCTGAATGATTGAGCCATTTGACTTTGACTCGCTTAACCAACTTGTTCCGAAGTTTCTTCTCCTGCCGGTCTAGGATCTGCACTAGTCTCTCCTCATAAGACAGGTTCGGAGTAAGCTTGCAATGGCTCAAAGTTCAGCACATGCGAAGGATTCGCCATATACTTCCTCAGCATGGAGACGTGGAACACATTGTGTACTCCGGCCAGATTCGGCGGAAGAGCAACACGATAAGCTAGCGTCCCAACTCTGTCAAGGATCTCAAAGGGTCCAATGAATCTCGGACTGAGCTTCCCTTTCTTCCCAAATCTCATGACACCCTTCATAGGTGCCACTTTCTAACATGATCGCCCACTGCAAACTCAAACTCTCTCCTCTGCTGATCGGCATAACTCTTCTGTCGACTCTGAGCAGTCCTCATCCTATCACGGATCTTGACTACTACATCTGCCGCCTGCTGAACAATCTCTGGACCCAACTCTGCTCTCTCTCCTACTTCATCCCAATGAACAGGAGATCTGCACTTGCAGCCATACAGTGCTTCATACGGAGCCATACCAATAGAAGACTGGAAGCTGTTGTTATAGGTGAACTCAACCAATGGTAAGTTCGACTCCCAACTCCCGGAGAAATCAATGACGCAAGCACGGAGAAGATCCTCTAAGATCTGAAGAACTCGCTCTGACTGCCCATCTCTCTGCGGATGGAAAGCTGTGCTAAACAGCAACTTCGTACCCATAGTCGAATGCAAACTCTTCCAAAACGAGGAAGTAAATCTGGGATCTTTGTCAGATACGATAGAACATGGGACACCATGAAGTCGGACTATCTCCCGGATATATAACCCTGCATACTGAACCATGGTGAAAGTCGTCTTAACGGGCAAGAAGTGCGCTGATTTGGTAAGACGATCTACAATCACCCAGACGGCATTTGATCCTCTGACTGTCTTCGGCAATCCGGTCACAAAGTCCTTGGTAACATTCTCCCACTTCCACTCGGAAATGGGAAGAGGCTTGAGCAAACCTTCTGGTCTCTGATGCTCCGCCTTCACTAACTGGCAAGTCAGACACTCGGATACAAAACGTCTAATGTCTCTCTTCATCCCTGGCCACCAATACAACGACTGCAGATCTTTGTACATCTTCGTACTCCCCGGGTGAATGGAGTACGGGGACATGTGGGCCTCTGATAGAATATTTGCTCGGATAGTATCACTGCTAGGAACCCACATCCTGTCTCGGTATCTCACTATACCGTCGATGACTGTATACAAGACACTGCCCTTGGCTTCATCCCTCAGCTTCCATTGTGCCAACTGCTCATGTGCGGCCTGACCACTGCGAATACGGTCAATAAGAGAAGACTGAATCGTCAAAGTAGATAGACGGGGAACTCTACCTCGAGGATATGACTCTAGATCAAACTTCTGCATCTCAAGCTGAAGAGGTTTCTGAATCGTCAAATGAGCCATCACTGCGACTTTTCTGCTCAATGCATCTGCAACTACATTAGCTTTACCCGGGTGGTAGCTAATGTCACAATCGTAGTCTTTCACAAGCTCCAACCAACGCCTATGACGCATGTTCAGCTCCTTCTACGTAAAGAAATACTTGAGGCTCTTGTGGTCGGTAAAGATCTGGCACTTCTCTCCATACAGATAATGCCTCCAAATCTTCAAGGCAAAAACTACGGCCGCCAACTCTAGATCATGAGTAGGGTAATTCTTCTCGTGGATTTTCAGCTGTCGAGAAGCATACGCTATCACTCTCCCATGCTGCATCAAAACTGCACCTAAACCGAGCTTCGAAGCATCGGTATAAAGGACAAACTCGCCGGGACCTGATGGCATGGCTAAAACTGGTGCTGAGATAAGAGCTTGCTTCAAAGTATCGAAGCTCTTCTGACACTCCTCGCTCCACACGAATTTAGCATTTTTCTTGGTCAGATGATGTTTGTGGAACGGCAATAGAGGAGAATCCCTGAATGAACTTCCGGTAATATCCTGCTAGCCCAAGAAAACTGCGGATCTCGGATGCATTCTGAGGCACAACCCAATCTCTGACTGCTGCTACTTTTGTTGGGTCTACCTCAATACCACTGCTAGAAACGATGTGGCCTAAGAACACCACCTTCTCTAACCAGAATTCGCACTTCCTGAACTTCACGAACAACTTATGCTTCTGCAAGGTCTGCAACACTGTGGTCAGATGTCGGCTGTGATCCTCCTGATTCTTGGAGTAGACGAGAATGTCGTCTATGAATACTATCACAAACTGGTCAAGATACGGCTGAAATACGCGATTCATGAGATCCATGAAGATCGCTGGCGCATTCGTCAGAGCGAACGGCATCACAAGGAACTCGTAGTGGCCATAACGAGTCCTAAAAGCAGTCTTGGAAACATCAGCATCTCTCATCCTCAACTGATGATAACCATAGCGCAGATCAATCTTGGAGAAAATCGAAGCTCCCTGCAACTGGTCAAACAGGTCCTCAATCCTCGGAAGTGGGTATTTGTTCTTTACTGTAACCCTGTTCAACTCCCGGTAGTCAAAGCAAAGCCTCATAGAGCCATCCTTCTTCTTTACAAATAAGACTGGCGCGCCCCATGGTGAAAAGCTCGGGCGAAATGAACTCCTTGTCGAGAAGTTCCTGAATCTGCCTTTTAAGCTCTGCCATCTCTGTCGGTGCTAGTCGATACGGCGCTTTGGATATCGGAGCCGTACTTGGCATAAGCTCAATGGAAAACTCCACTCTCTTCTCGGGTGGCATACCAGAGACGTCTTCGGGAAAAACGTCTAAGAAATCTCTGATAATCGGAACATCTGAGGCTGACTGGCTGGGTTCCTCGGGGACAAATAAAAAGGTCGCTAGAAATGCCCGACACCCTCTATGCATGAGCTTCCTGGCCTGAACATAAGGAACAATGCGCGGTAAAGGAAAGTACCTGTCCGGCTCAAATAAGAACTGCTCCATTCCAGGCGGTCGGACAAGAACAGATCTCCGCTGGAAGTCTATCAACACTCTGTTTCTCGATAGCTAGTCCATCCCTAGGATGATGTCAAATTCTGGCATCGGTAGCACAATCAGATCCGCATAAACAAGATTACCGTGCAGCTCAAGGTCTATATCTCGGATAACATTGGTAGCTTCCATCTCCTCGCCTGACGGTAACACTACCGAAAAGGCTATATCTAACCCAATGGTCTTGATCTTGAGAAAGTTTGCAAAGACCTCCGAAATAAACGAGTGAGTGGCCCCTAAATCTATCAAGGCCTTGGTAGCGGAACCAGATATAAAAATTCTCCCTGAAAGATTGGAACTCTAAGTTGAATCCAATAGCTACAAGAACCAGACTTATAAACATGCAAAGGCCAGAGTTCTTCTAACTTAAATCCCCAAAATACTACTGAGTAGAGCATGCAATCCTATCACAGTTCTAAGTTCAATCTTAATCCCTATTCCCAAAACACGGAAATTCAAATAATAACTTAAAGCTTAAAGGTACCTGTCAACAACATAGTCTCCGGGTTTGTTTCCGTGGCATGGAGAGCAAAAACTCTGCCTTGGGAAGGCAGATTCCTCTGAGGGCACTGCAGCAACATGTGGTCTGGATTGCCGCACTTAAAACACTTTCCTGAGCCAGACATACATGCTCCAGGATGGCGGCGTGAGCACTTGGGACAGACTGGGTGCTCATAAGTCCTCGGGGCTGGGCGTCCCCGCTGCTGCTGGCCTCTGTTTCTAGGCGGTCCGTGAAAAGGCCTCTTGTTCTGCTGCTGATGATGATGAAGAGGAGGGCAGTGTGGTACCTGGACTGGGCGCTTGCCCTGGCGATCCCTCTCGATATCCCGCAGATCATGCTCTGCGGCTAGGGCTTTGGAGACAGCAATCTCATAAGTAGCAGGGTCAGACACCCTAACATCCCGGCGCAAGATCGGCCGTAGACCCACCAGGAAATGCATCAACTTGGCTCTGGCATCATTCGCTATCAGGGGCACAAAATGACAGCCCCTCTCGAACTTACGGATGAACTCCGTAACCGTCATATCTCCCTGTTTCAAGCTCATGAACTCAGTGGTCAACCTGGTGCGCACTTCCTCGGCAAAATATTTGGAGTAGAAAACCTCCGTAAAGCGCATCCAAGTTAGTGTTGCCTAGCTACTGCTGCTCCTTCCCACCATAAGCGGGCATCTCCACTAAACAGATAATTGGCACATCGGACTCTGTCTGCATCTCCCAGCTCCATGAACTCGAAGATAACCTCGAGGGATTTGATCCATCCCTCGGCAATCATGGGGTCAGACGTCCCAGAAAACTCCTTCGGGCGCATCTTCATAAACCTCTCATAAACAGCCTCGGGCCCTGTCGGCCTGGCTGCGGCTGCGGTTGCGGCATTGTTCCCCGCAAACTGTGCGAAGAACTGCGTCATCCCAGCTAGCATCTGGGCATTCATATCCGGCGGAGGAGGAGGAGGAGGAGGAGGAGGAGGTCCCTGCCTCTCTTGTCTCTGATCATCACCGTCCTCGCGACGGTGCTCGCCACAACCTCTCGGGCGTCCGACTTGACGTCTAGGGGGCATACTGTTCCAAACATAACCCATACGTAACTAACATGCATAATTCCATAATTTATTTTAAATGAACACTGAAATACTGAAAATCTGATCGAAACTATTTCATGGTAGCATGCTGTCAAAATAATTCATGCTTTAAATAAAATGCTGAAATGTAAAACTTAGAGACCGAAGACGTGGCTTCGTGAGCTTCTCGTGGTCAGTAGTAGTGTAACCCTTTACAAGAACATAGGCTCTGATACCAACTGTGAAGGCCCGAAAATCCTTGCTTGAAAATTTTGAGGAAAATTAAAAAGTTTCTTTTTAAAGAACTTAAATTGCCTCATTCATAAAATCAACTGATGAATCAAGTTCAATGTTTAAAAATATACCAGCGGAAGAATATAAAGTTTGCCAAAAATAACAATTTAAGAATATTCAACAACGGATAAAAATGTTTGCATAAAATGGTAACATGCTGCAAATGAGGTCCTCGGGTGCCACTACTGCCGACCCAAGCTGGCTCACTGGTCCCCGCCCTCGGCCCCATGCTCATCAGTACCTACAACAATCAAGTCTAGTGAGCCTAAAGACTCAGCATGCAAATATCGTAGGTAACGAGTAAATACTAAAGTAAAATTTGCATGGGATAAAATATCATGTCATGAGGCATTCTGAAAATAACTTGTACTGAGCAATTATAATACGTGCATGACTGAATTAAATATCATAGTAAAAATGTTTGCTCCTTGGAGCCCTGTACTGAAATGACTGATAATAATATTCTGTTGAGATTATGGATCTACGCCTGTGGCCCCTGCACTGAACTGAACTGATCGGTAACTGGCTACCGGGGAGTATCAAACTGAACTGAACTGACCGGTCACTGGCGACCGGGTGGTACCAAACTGAACTGATCGGTCACTGGCGACCGTGTAAAATAATGCTCCCATCATAGTGAATTGACCTACAAGCAATATCGCATAAATCTAAAAAATAAGTATTTTCTATTTTCATGCACGTAATATAATTAAATGGCATAATGAAAATATCCTGTATATTTTACACACTAGATTGGATCGTTCCCAGGCTCGCTGCAACCTAAATATGCCATGAAAAATATGCAATAGCTTATACTTGACCAAACTATGCAATTAAGTTTGAAAATGCGACAATTACGTCTAACGACTTCGTATTTAATCATGACTCCGAACCAACCCGAACCAACACTGAACCGATGTATAGTCATGATTAAAATACGCTTAAAATTATGAACTCATGCTCCTAAAATGATGAGGGTCGAAATCTAGTTGAAATCGAGGCCAAAACAAGAAACGCTCTTTCGAGAGTCAATTTGGCACATCGCACCATAAATTCTCGTATGACCTCAAAAATGATCCGAATCACTGAACGGTCAAAAACACGACCTTCCTAACTCGATGAGGCACTGTCCACTCCAAGGCCATAGGCTAAAAGCCAACCAAGAACTCAAACGACGCCTCTGAACCGCGAGATGCTTGCTGTCAAGAAAAATTACAGCAGCTGCGTCTCTCTTTTGTTGCGTCGTTTTCGAGACTACCGGCCATTGGGGCTTGAACCACCAACCAGAGACTCTTACCAACATCCCAAGGAATGATTTGAACCATGGCTAAGGGCCCTAGGCCAGCCACAATTTGCCTCATTCTAGTAACCAACCGAAAGTTCCTACCCGAGAACAAATTCTGCACGTCGGACTCTTGTTCTTGTTTTTGCTGTCACGGATCGCTCCGGTGGTCATTTGATTGACCATGACACGATCTAGACATCCAGTGGTAGGGTATGAACCGTGGCTAAGGGCCATAGGCCAACCAAGATCCACACACATACACAAAACTCGAACACACACATGCTGTCAAAAACCGAAGGGGCCGAGAGGGGAGGGGCTGTTCTAGCATTTGATTTAAAACCGATGCACCATGGACCAAGCCACCAAAAGGGCGACTTAGTCACGTCTTAGGCATGCTAGGGAAGTGATCCAACCGTGGCTATGGGCCTTGTGGCAGCCATGATCAGATCCATTTCCATTATGACAGCAAACTGAATTTTCGAACACAATTCTGCACCTATGGGGAGCTTGCTGTGATTTCGGTTTTCCAGCAAGCATGGGGACTGAATGAATGGACCAACATGGTCCTAATGCATCCTATTACATGTCTAGGAGCTGCCTTGGGAGCCTGGAGTCGAACCATAACCTGTAGCAACTGAAACAAGAGAAAACCGTGAAGAGCATCATGAAAGTCGAAAAATTCTGCACATGCATTTCGAAAATGCTTGATGTAAATTTCGGTTTTCTTGTGTAAAAATCATGTAAAAGTGATGTTTAAAATAATAGTAGGACTTGATTGATGTTTAAAATAATAGTAGGACTTGATTGAGGTTTGAAAGAAAAATCAAACTGCTGGCTAAAATAATTAACTACAAAGAAAAGCATTTAAATAATCATGCAATGAAGTCAATTAAATTCAAAATACTAGAATTATGCATGGCTCGTACGTAGTCTAATTACGGGTTCTACAGTCACAACAATATTTTCAAAATAACCAAAATCATCAAGGTTATATTCCTTATGTTACACCTCCAAGAAAAAACTTTGAAGATGTAATTCATGCATTTATCCAAAAGCAAGAGTCTATCAATATTCAAAACAGTCAATCTATGAGTGATTTGAAAAGAACTCTTGCAAAATTTGCATCTGCACTTAATATTCATGAAAAAGGAAAATTTCCATCTCAACCTCAACCTAATCCTAAAAATCAAAATCAAGAATTAAAAAATGAAAAAATTGATTAAATAAAATCTGTTATTACCCTTAGAAGTGGTAAAATAGTTAATGATCCATATAGTAATGAAAACAAGGATAATATAAAATCAAAGAGTAAGGATGATAATCCTGATACTTTTGAGAATGATGATACCTTAAATTTTAAGAATAATATGGTGAAGGATAAATCATCTGAAATAGTAAATAAATCAAATAAACCTCCACCATTTCCTCATGCATTAACAAATCATAAAAAAACAAAAAAGTGATTCTGATATCTATGAAGTTTTTAAACAAGTGAAGATAAATATTCCATTATTAGATGCTATTAAACAAGTACCTTCTTATGCAAAATTTTTAAAAGACTTATGCACTGTAAAGAGAAAATTGCATGTGAAGAAAAAAGCATTCTTCGCTGAACAAGTAAGTTCTATTCTTCAAAATAATTCTAGTTTAAAATATAAAGATCCTGGTTGTCCAACAATTTCATGTATTATTGGAGAAAATAAAATTAAAAAAGCTTTGTTGAATTTGGGAGCAAGTGTGAATTTACTTCCTTATTCAGTTTATGAAAAACTTAATTTAGGAGAATTAAAACCCACTTCTGTTACTCTCTTACTAGCGGATAGGTCAATCAAAATACCTAGAGGTATTGTAGAAGATGTGTTGGTTCAAGTTGATAAATTCATATATCCAGTAGATTTTATTGTTTTGGATACACAACCAATAGAAGTACATAATGAAATTCCAGTAATATTGGGACGACCATTTCTAGCAACTTCAAATGCTTTAATTAATTGTCGAAATGGAATAATGAAATTGTCTTTTGGAAATATGACTCTAGAACTTAATGTGTTCAATATATTTAAACAACCAAGTATTAATGAAAATGAATATGATAATGAAATTGAACCAATTGTGGAAGAAAATATACAATAAGAAAACTTAAATCAACAATCTGAAGTTTTTTCAATAGAAAGTTTTGAGTCTAAAAATAATTTTAAAGAAGATGATAATACAAAACTTGAATTAAAAGTTTTACCATTAGAATTGAAATATGTGTTTCTTGGTGAAAATAAAACATTTGCTGTTGTAATTTCTTCCACTCTTTTGCCAAATCAAGAAGAAGATTTGATTAAATTACTTAAAAAATATAAAAATGCAATTGGATGGACTTTGAAAGATATAAAAGGTATGAATTCTTTAATTTGTACACATAAAATTCACTTGGAAGAAAATGCTAAAACATATCAACAACCACAAAGAAAGTTAAATCCACATATGAAGGAAGTTGTTAAGAATGAAGTATTAAAACTATTAGACGCTGGAATTATCTATCCAATTTCAGATAGTAAATGGGTAAGTCCAACACAAGTAGTACCTAAAAATTCCGGCATCACTGTTATAAAAAATGAAAAGGGAGAGTTATTACAAGCTAGGATTCCATCTAGTTGGCGTATGTGTATTGATTATAGAAAATTAAATGATGCAACTAGAAAAGATCATTTCCCACTACCATTTTTAGATCAAATTCTAGAAAAAATAGCAGAAAATTCTTATTACTGTTTTCTTGATGGGTATTCGGGGTATTATCAAATACCTATATCATTAGAAGATCAAGAAAAAACTACTTTTACTTGTCCTTTCGGAACTTTTGCATTTAAAAGAATGCCATTTGGTTTATGTAATGCTCCGGCTACTTTTCAAAGATGCATGTTAAGTATTTTCAGTGATATGATTGAAGAATATGTAGAAGTTTTTATGGATGATATAACTGTTTTTGGAAACTCATTTGAAAATTGTCTTAAAAATCTAGAAGAAGTATTAAAAAGATGTGAAGAAAAAAATCTTGTTTTAAATTGGGAAAAATGTCATTATATGGTTAAATCTGGGATTGTTTTAGGACATGTGATATCTGAAAAAGGAATTGAAGTTGATAAAGCCAAAGTTGATGTTATTGCTAATTTAACATCACCAAAAACGGTCAAAGAAGTTCGATCATTCTTGGGTCATGCAGGATTTTATAGAAGGTTTATAAAAAATTTCAGCATAATATCTAAACCAATTTCAAATCTTTTAATAAAAGATACACAATTTGAATGGACTCAGAAATGTGAAAATGCTTTTAAAAAAATTATTAATCTTTTAGTTATATAACCTATTTTACAACCTCCATATTGGTCTTTACCATTTGAATTAATGTGTGATGCAAGTGATTATGCTATAGGAGCTGTGTTAGGACAAAGAAAAGAAGGAAAACCTTATGCAATCTATTATGCTAGTAGAACCTTAAATAGTGCCCAAATAAATTATTCAACTACTGAAAAAAAATTACTTTCAGTAGTATTTGCATTAGATAAGTTTCGATCTTATTTAATTGGTTCTACTACTATTGTTTACACCGATCATTCTGCCATAAAATATTTATCAAATAAACAAGATGCTAAGCCAAGATTAATACAGTGGATTTTATTGTTACAAGAATTTGATATTATAATTAAAGATAAAAAAGGAAAATAAAATGTTGTAGCCGATCATTTATCTAGAATAATGACTGAATCATCTCATAATGAAATACCAATAAATGAAAATTTTCCAGATGATCAGTTGTTTTATGCTACTATTATGCCCTGGTTTGCTAACATTGTAAATTTTCTTGTGACAAATAAAATGCCTTCTCATTGGAATTCACAGGATAAGAATAAATTCTTGATAGAAGTTAAAAAATTTTATTGGGATGATCCTTACTTATTTAAGTATTGTCCTGACCAAAATTTTCGACGATGCATACCCGACAATGAAGTAAGTAATGTTATTAAATTTTGTCATTCTGAAGCATGTGGAGGTCATTTTTCATCCAATAAATTAGCTACAAAAATCTTACAATGTGGATTTTATTGGCCGTCTTTATTCAAAGATACGCATTTATTTTGCAAATCTTGTGAAAACTGTCAGAAGATGGGATCAATTTCAAAACGAAACATGATGCCTTTAAATCCAATCATAATTATTGAAATATTTGATAGTTGGGGGATAGATTTTATAGGTCCATTTCCATTATCTTTTGGATATAAGTACATTTTAGTCGTTGTTGATTATGTTTCAAAATGGATTGAAGCAATTGCATGTAGAACTAATGATCATAAAGTTGTTATAAAATTTTTAAAAGAAAATATTTTTAGCCGATTTGGAATACCTAGAGCAATAATTAGTGATGGGGGAAGTCATTTTATAAATAAATCATTTTCCTCTTTGTTAAGAAAATATGGCATTACACATAAAGTTTCTACCTCATATCATTCTCAAAGTAATGGTCAAGTTGAACTTGCAAATAGAGAAATAAAACAAATTTTAGAAAAAAACTGTTAATCCAAATCGAAAAGATTGGTCTTTAAGATTAACTGATGCATTATGGGCATATAGAACTGCATTTAAAACATCATTAGGGATGTCACCATATAGGTTAGTTTTTGGTAAGAATTGTCATTTACCGGTTGAACTTGAACATAAAGCTTATTGGGCAATTAAAGCATTTAATATTAATTTAGATGATGCATCTAAATTAAGAAAATTTTTAAATAAATGAACTTGAAGAATTAAGAAATGATGCATATGAAAATTCAAAGATTTATAAAGATAAAACTAAAGCCTTTCATGATAAAAATATTATGAGAAAGTCATTTGAAATTGGACAAAAAGTTTTGCTTTATAATTCTCGTTTGCATTTATTTTCAGGTAAACTAAGATCGAGGTGGTCAGGACCATTTATAGTCAAATTTGTTTATCCTCATGGTGCTGTTGATATTGAAAATCCTAAAAATAATGACGTGTTTAAAGTTAATGGGCAAAGACTTAAGCCTTTTATAGAAAATGAAATTCTTAATAATGAGTTTATGCCTTTATATGATCCACAATAGTTTGATATTTTCATTTTGTTTTGCAGATTCTAGTTCATTTCCCGGTTAAGTGGCGGATAACGATACTCCGTGACTATTTAAGTCGGTTTCTTCAGTTTTCCCAAAATAATTGAAATATATATAATAATAATAATAATATGGATGCGTGTATTATGAATCTTCGTAAATATTTTGCTTGTTTACCTGATAATGCGTTGAAAAAAATTTATAAAGCTAGATGTGAGCGGCTAAGGTTGATGATGTCATATGGCATACCGAATGATGTCCGTTTGATAATTGAAGCAAAAGTCCGATTGGTTGGAGAAGTAAGTGAATTAATAATAAGACATATGCCAGGATTTGGTAAAAGCACATATGCCAAAAAGCGAAGAGCTAAACGTATAGGCGGATGTCATAAATGTGCAAGGTGGACTTGTAAAGGAAAATGCAAAAATGTTGGAATGACATCAATGAATAGAGAAGATAAAATTTTATTCATTAAGAATGGTCTGAGTAAAGAGCCTTTGGATAATTTTCTAGAGGTTCTTGATATGCATTCTAGTGGGTACGTGCAAAATGAACTTCTTAAACTATGGTGGCAATTTCAACAGGAGGAATATCAATATGGACGGTGGAATCAGCCTTACAAAGATCCTACTGTAGTAACACATATCTATTTAGATAAGTAAATATATATACACAATTTCGTCTTGGGAATCTGACGTTAAAAGACCCTGTTTGCCAATTTATAAGAAAATTGGAAGGGAAGCATATCCTCGACTCATAGAAGGCGTTGAAGTCGTTACTGAACGTAAAATCAGATGAAGATGTGAGCCACAATCACAACTACGCTGTATATATTTGTTTTAATTTTGTCATTTTTATTTTCTTTTAATAATAATAATTTCCTGTTCAAATATTGACTTTTGGCATGTTACGCTTATAAATTCATATGCTGTGATCTAACAATTACAGAAAACATATTTCTCAACATGTCAACGTCCACGGTAAGTAAAATCAAAAATATTTGTGTATTTTGTGGATCTAGTGCAGGAAAAGATTTAATTTATGAAGAAGTAGCAGAAAATCTTGGAATAACACTTGCTAAAAAAAGATTCATTTGGTATATGGTGGTGGTGAAGTTGGCCTCATGGAAAAAGTTGCAAAAGCTGCGCATGCAGGTGGAAGTGAAGTTTTATGCATTATTCCGATTACCTTAGCCAATCTTACAGGACCAACAATAGGAGAAGAAATGAAAGTGGACAATATGTATGAACGAATCACTCAAATGATTGAACATTCAGATGCTTTCATTGCTTTGCCAGGAGGTTTCGGTACTTTGGAAGAAATATTTCATACTGTTTGTTGGGCACAATTAAATATCCTTAATAAGCCAATTGGTTTGTTAAATGTTAACAATTATTATGATAAACTGTTATCGTTTCTTGATGATGTTGTGGAACATGGATTTATTTCATTAGCTTCGCGAAGGTTGTTAGTTTCTGCTACATGTGAAGGTGAACTTATTGATTTACTGCAAGGATTTAGTCATGAACCAGATCCATCCTTATCTCAACTTAATTGGCCAACATCCAAGAGTAAGAAAAGAAAATTCATGTGATGCTAAACTTGTGATTCAACGGTATGTTTTAATGTTTTTCTTTAAGGTATGAATAATTTCTTCTTCTCCTCTTAGTTTTTTTTATATAAAAAATTAAAATATATACTTATATATAGTAATAATAATAATAATTTTTAGTTCAATGTCGAGTAATGTGTTAGTAAAATGCACCTGAGACGCATTAGTTAATAATTATTGAAAAATCACAATACACTAGATTTTAATATTCATTATATTCAAAATACAGACTAAAAGAAAAATTAGTTTTTCAAATGTACCAATTTATATATATTTTGATCAATTAATATAAAATATATAATAGATGTGTTCATATATATATATATATATAATTGTATGTGTTTTCAAATATAATAATTTCTAAAATTTTTATGAGAATATAGTTAAAAGAAATGGTTTGTATGGCTGTTAACATGTATAATTGAAAGAATTCTTTTGTAAAAGTATAATATATACTCACACATTTTTTGTGAGTGAATGGTGAGAAATGAGAAAACAATTAATAAATTTTTATAGATTATTAAAAAATGGTTAATTACAAGAATATAACTCCCCTAAAAAAAATATTTATTGAAAAAAGGTAATAAAAAAAAAGAAGAAGTAAATATATAACGGACTGCAAAATACTTTATTCATTGTAATTTTTTAGATTTGATTGATGTACTATCAATGTGTTCTAAAACATCAATATTGTGTTAAAAAAAAAAACAAACAAACAAACAAAAAGATTTGTTTGTGCTAGATAAGTTTCAAAGGTAGTCGTATGTATCCGTTAAATAAATTTTTATATACATAAATATATATATATATATATATTTATGGTAGAATGTTTGGATAAAAAAATTAAATGTTATTGTAAAATTTTGCAGTCACGTTATTTAAAAAAAAAACAATAAGCTAAAAAAAAAAAGGATTTTATTCTTTGTAAATTTTCCTATTTTGTTTTCAATATTAGTTTAATTAATTATATGCTTTAATACTTAGCCTTTTTCATTGAGAGTTAATATTCATTCCAACTCCATGAGTGAAAACTAGCTATTCCTTAAACATTTTGACCTGAAAGAATATATGGAGTTAAGGCTTTTACAATAATATTCCTGATATTATACATGTTATGGTGGGTGGTGTGAATTATCTTTTTGACTATATTATTATAAAAAATTTAGAAATTTAACAAAAAATTTATATATATATATTGTTACTTTATATATTATGTGAAAATAAAAATAATAATAAAAACACATCTAATTATATATTATTATATTAAACGAAAATATATATATATATATAAATCGGTATATGATTTTGTTTTTAATGAATATGTTTGTATTTGAATATATAAAAGGAATAAAGAATCTAGGTTGTGATTTTCCGATAAATTTTATTACTAAGGGACTAGTAATAAGATAGTATGGGGGTGTGATGAAACTTAAAATTAATAATTTATTATATGTTAAAACCTGTATTTTAAAATTTAAGTTTCATTAAAATTATAAAATTATGTTATTTTAGTATTGTTTGTTTATATTTAATTGTCTTACTAAATATGTTTTATTTTCAGGTTTTCTACGTGTTGGTAGAATAATGATAACTCAAGCTAGAAAATTCAAATGGAGATGACTCAAACATGTTCGGAATCCTTGAGAAATTATCTACAACTTTGCAGAAGACATGATTGCCTAAAAAGATCCTTAAGATGATCAAATTGTGCAAATATCAAAAGGAGGACAAATTTACTTTTACTATGACCAGCATATAGTAAAAATATCATAACTATTTCAATATTTAACCAAATGAGGTGAACCAAGTGGCCAAATTCATCTACAGACAATTCCCCACATGTTTGACATTTTGAGCAGAGTCAAATTCGGTGATTAACGTCATGGAACAAAGCACTGAAAGAAGGGACATGGAATTGAACTTGGAGGAGACAAAGGATACTATTGCAACTACATGACATTAATAAAAATTTTGACCCTTTCTCTCATTTGGCCTATAAATAGAGGCCTTGTGCTAGCTTGAGAATCATTCTATCTCATTGTAAAATATAGTGTGAGTGTGTATCAAAGTTCTAAGTTCCAATATATTTTCTTTCATGTTCTCAACTATAAGTGATATTTTAGTGTTGATCAAAAGTAATCTTATGGCAAGCTAAATCTATTATGTCAAGGTGAAGAGGATGCATTCTTGGTGAAGTAAGATTGTTTATATTTTGTATATTCTTTCTTTATTTCTTTTCATTTAGCTAACTTATTTTTATTGTAGGTATAAAAATGAATTATTTGTTGTTATCAATTTACATCAAATTCTTGATACCATTAAAGTGGTTATCTTGATTTGTTGTTTAATTTTGATACAATAAATATTTCATCACTTATTATTATATATATATAGATATATATATATATATTTATATAATAATATCATAATATTTCATTTAGACGATAGCGTGGCTCTGCCGGTTGTTCTAAATGAAATATTATGATTTAATACTAACATCTATCAATCTAACATTTATTTTATCGCAACTAATTTTTATTTTTCGCATCTACTTTTACTTTCTCGCAACTAACATTTACTTTATCGCAACTAACTTTTACTTTACCGCAACTAACTTATTAAATCAATATATTTCATTTATGCAATAGCGTGGCTCTGTCGGTTGTTCTAAATAAAATATAATGATTTAATTTAACATTTACTTTATGCAATTATTTATTTATATAGTCATAATTATAATCATAGGTACCATATATAAAATATCGGTTAATTCGGTATTTTCTATAGTGGAACTATATTATATTATGTGTGTGTTTAATTTTTTGGAACCATTATTTATGGTGGTTTCTTTTGTTTTACTTTTAGTTAAACAATATTACATAAACCAAGAATAAATCCTCAAGCCTTGACAAAGTTTATAATTTGTAAACTTAATTCTTGCATTTGGTAATCTATAAATTAATAAATTTAAACTCAAAATAACCTCTCTGTGGATCGATCTCGTACTTAGGAATTATATTACTTGCAGACAACCTACACTTGGGTGAATTATTATTTAAGTAGTAGCAAAGGCGTTGAAGCCGTTTCTGGACGTAAAACCAGAGGAAAATTGTGAGCCACAATCACACTACTGTTTATATGCATGTGTGTCATTATTATTTTTACTGTTTATTCTGCTTACAGCTATTACCCATAGTTTTGTCATGATAACATATTACCCCTATAAAATCTCTCATCTTTCTATCTATTTTCGCAGACCAAAAAGAATGTAAAAACATGGTTGGATCCTCTACACAAACATTGAAAAATATTTGTGTATTTTGTGGGTCGAGTTCTGGAAAAAATGAAGTATTTGTAGAAGCAGCGAATAAACTTGGAAAGATATTGGCTGAGAGAAAAATTCACTTGGTATATGGGGGAGGTAATATTGGGTTAATGGGATCTGTTTCAATATCTGCTCATCTTGGAGGTAGTCAGGTTTTAGGTATTATTCCTACAGCTTTCGCTGAAGGAAATATTATAGGTGTTACGATTGGGAGGAATTAAAAGTTTCTTCTATGTATGAAAGAATCACCAAAATGATTGAAAATTCTGATGCTTTTACCGCACTACCAGGTGGTTTTGGTACATTAGAAGAAATTTTTCACACTATTTCTTTGGCACAACTTAATATCCATAATAAACCTGCGGGCTTGTTGAATATCAATAATTATTATGACAATTTGTTGACATTTCTTGATAAAGCTGTGGAACAGAATTTCATTTCAGAAAATTCACGACGGATGCTCATCTGTGCTTCGACTGCCGACCAATTAATTGATGATTTGGAAGCTTTTGTTCATAAGCCTGATCCCATGATAACAAAAATTAATTGGTCGCAATCAAGCAGTAAGAAAAGAAAGTTGGATCATTGATTCAAAAATCGTTGATTGGTTTGCGTTTGTTTCAGTTTGTTATTTTCAATAAAATTCCAGGTGATATCTCTTTCATTATGTACTCTTTATTAATAGTTATTTTGACATTAGGGACAATGTCATATTCAGATTAGGGGAAGAACTAACGTAAAAATTTAAAAAAAAATTAAAAAAATTTATTTTAAAATAAAAACATGTTTATTGTATGTATCTTAGTAATTTTTGCAAAAATATTATACATTACATGTTTGAAAGGTTTAGATTAGAAATTGTAATAATCTATCTAAGGATGTTTAAATTTTTATTTGAAAAAAAAAGTCAATTTTAATATTTTGATCACTATAAAAATATGATTTATAAAATCTTTTTGAATGATTAACCATTGTGATAAAATCAGTTATTAAAGTATATGGCCCAAGATATACCTGATAAGAGTGCCTAAAATTTTTAAACTCACACATATTTTGTGAGTGAGTGGAGAGGATTGAGAAAACAGCTTGCGAGCCTTTATTGATCATCAGAGAGGCTATCTATTGTTTAGATCTTGTGTTCTTATTTTGAAAAAAAAATTGATATTTCCTGAAAAAAAAGAAAAAGAAAAAAAAGAAAGATGTTGAAGATCTATGTAATTTTTAAGTTATATGCTGCGATCCATTTATCTCTCATAAAAATACAAATAAAAAAAAAGAAATAGAGAAATACATTGTAAAAATTAAATAAATATGTGGTCAAGAAGCATAAACTTAGTCTGATTTCATGATGTAAAAGAAAAAAAATCAGGAAAAAAATATATAATAAGAACAACTGGATTTTGAATCAATGGATTTCCTATCTTTTGATTAGTTTGGCTCGTTTGTCTGTCTGCATTCTGTAAACCATTTTCCTGAGCATTTATCCGTATTCCAACTCCATGAGAGAAATCATTCTCATAAATTGAAACACTTATTAACCTGTGAGGATATGGAGTTGAGACTCTTACTAGGAATTTCTGAATGCCATGTACATTTAACTACCTGTAAATAAGCTTTGAATTGATCAGTTCAGATTATTTCATAAATTATAATTATAATGATCTTGATATTACTTTGACAGTTTTCAAATTTAATTTAAACACTTGGATAGTTCTGATTACATTTCTATTTAAATTAATCAATATGTTTTGTGTTGCTATTAACGCTTAAATTGCTAGGGACTAGCAATAAGCTGGTTGGGGAGTGTGATAAAGATAAAAAATTGTATATTAATTATATGTTTTATAATATAAATATATAGTTTTTGTTTTATTAAATGTTTAAATATTATATGTTTTATAATAAATTGTATAAAATATAAGTTGTTGTGTAATTATAAGTTTTTACTATTTTTTACAGGTTCGATAAAACAAGAATAAACTTGGCGTTGCAAATGAGATTAAGATGATTCATGGACCTGTAGAAAGTTGATGTTAATATCTACAATAATGGTGACAAGTATGAGATAAAAATCTTCTCACAAGTGGGATCAAATTAAGCAACAATTCAAACGAAGTGGCAGTTTTACCATGCTCTAGTATTTTTACCATATCTCTCAAATTACTTAGTCAAATGGTTAAAAAAAAATACCACAATTCAAACAACTCAGATATCTACATGTTTGTTTTTATATGGAGAAGAAAATTCGGATGGGAAGATTTTCAAAAGTGATGTGTATTAAAATATTAATTTCTTGGAACACCAATGAAGACTTATGTGTAAAAAATAATATTTTATTTGTGGTTGTGTCCCCAAATTTGCTATAAATAGGGGTGCATTATAATGTATTGAGATATCCCTCATTTTATGAACAAACCTTTGAGTTCATAATATTTCTCTCTTTGTTTTTCCTTTATTTCTTCATTTAAATATAATTAGTATCTTAAATTCATATTCAAAGTTTTACACTTTGAATAATGAGTAGCTAACTTCCCAAAGTTGAGATGAAAAGGTGAAACTCTTGGCATGATGATAAGGTTATTAAAAGGTAAGAATCTATGTTTTATATTATTTAATCATTATTTATTGTTTATGTTATATTTATTTCTTTAAGTATTATTATACCCTACTTATAAGTGGGAGTTTTGATTTATTGTTGCTATATATTACACTAAATTCTTGAACCATTTAAATGTTAGTTTGGTATTACCAACCATTTAAAGTGGATGCCTTGATTTATTATATGATTATATCATAATATTAATTTCTTGGAACCATTTAATTGTTAGTTTGGTATTACCAACCATTTAAAGTGGATGCCTTGATTTATTATATATGAATATCATAATATTAATTTCTTGGTACCATTTAAATGTTTCTTTGGTTTTACCAACCATTTAAAGTGGGAACCTTGATTTAGTCTTTACAAATATATATATAGCACAATAAATACTTGACACCATTTACAAGTTTTGGTATATATTATATACTTATAAGATAATAATATATAACATAATAAAAATATGATTATTTAATATATATTGGAACCATTTTATTAAGTGGATTTCAATAATGTTCATTAATGTTAACTTTATTAAAATACCAAGAGTGGATCCTTTAATCTCAACTACTTAAATTAAAATTTGAACAATTAAAAATTACCAATTAAAGATTCAAACCATTAAAAAAAACAAAAACAAAAACAAAAAGACATTGTAGTGGACTTGTATTACCTTAACTTCCCTTTGGATATGATATTCGGACTCACTGAATTATACTACTTGTGAACAACCTGCTCTTGGGAGTGCAACAATCAAAGTCGCAACAGCCGAAACCTTCCTTGGATTATTTTCCAATTTTCTTCTTCATTTTGGTTGAGGAAAAATATACTCTTCTTGTTGCGTGTTTTCTTGATTGCTCGCAAGCGCACGACGTCAAGTTATAGTAAAATATATTATTGAGTACAAGTGTCGATCCCACGAGGAGTGTGTATATAAATGTATATTAATGCTTGTGATTAAAATAGTCTTGACTTTATTTAGAAAAATCAATTTAAGGATTTGATTTTATGAATGACTAAATTAGAAAATGGATTTAAAAATAAATAAATATAGATATATATAACACCAAATTTTAGCAAATAACAATGAGATAAAAGATCTAGAGGTCCGATTTCACGCACTTATCCACCATGTGTAATTCTTATTAGGTTTGTTATAAAAGTTCTTTTTATTCATTAGCAAAAATCCTATTATTATCTACTCCTTTTCCAAGTAATAAGTAGAAATTTGTTATCTAAAAATGAATTGTGACATTCCCATCAACAATTACAATTAAATAACACAACAAGCACTAGATTCTCTATAGGCTTCGATAGCATTATAGGCCTTCCGAACTCTATAAATTACATTGATGTATTTGATCTTTTTCTTGTTTATAATTTCCTCTTCCGAGTGATAAATTGTAAACATATAAATCATTCAAAATATGGCCAATAAATTGAAAGCATTAAGATTAGAACAATACAAATGAACAATATGAAGAACTTAAATAACTTAATTTATAACTTCTAACACATGGTTTCTAGTTTTGTTCCATCATTCCTGTAGAATTAAAACTTAGTTCATAATAACACAATCAAAACAACAAAACATGGTTTTAAAGTAAGACATAAAAAATGAAAAAAAAACAAAGGAAAGAAGAACTTAGAACAAGAGTTGGAAGAGCTGATTCCGTTCCCGGAGTTGTACAAAAAATTTCTTCCAAACTTGTTGAATTTGATCTTCAATCTAGTAGTAGCCTCCTTCACTCTTTCCTTGGCTCCCCAATACCCTAGATAGTAGCAAAATGATGTCTTCTTATAGTCCAGACAAGATAGAAGTCGTAGCACACAAAAGTCTCAAACTTCCACGCGCAGCACACAAAGTTACAGAATTTCCGGATTCTGCTTTTCGAAGACCGCGGGTGCGGTCCTCTTTCTGGTGTATGAGCGTAGGTGCGCTGCCTATTTCAGTGCGGGTGCACTAGCTCACCGCGGGTGCGCTACAGCTACTGTATTTTTTTTTATCTTTTTGCACTTTCCAATTCAACACTTTTAATACTTCACACTCTTATTCTATACTTCCAAACTATAACAACAAAAAATCAAATAAACTGCTCAAGAATCACATAATTCTAAGTTAAAAACAAGTAATAAAAGTGAAATAAATTACACTTATCAAATTCCCCCAAACTTAGGATTTTGCTAGTCCCGAGAAAAATAAAAACTCACAAACAAACAAGTCAAGAAATTTTTTTTTTTTTTTAAAAGAACATGGCCTCAAGATAATTTAACTAAATCATCATGCAATCACAAGTTAAATCAATCCAACAAATTTTTCATTCGGATATAATCATGAAATCGGTTAATTTTCTTAACTTTTAATCTTTCAACTCATGTTTCAAAACATTCTCAATTGATTTCAATTTTTACAAATACAAATCAAGAGGTCTTTCCTGGTAAATATTGGGTTCAAAGCAATATTCATTCAAGAAAGGAATACCCAATAAATATTTGATGCAATGAGGTGTGTGTAAAATTGATCAAGATTCGTACTCAATGGAAGTGTTTATCGATTGTCTATAGGCTTGATCCTCCCAATCCCTCTCCACTAGTATATTGGACAACTATGACTAGGTTAATAGGATTTTCAATGGTTGTAATGTTAGGCCTTGGTTTATAGCTACAAATGAAGATTAGGAATTCAAATAAGGGAGTAAATTGAATTTTTATCTCTTTTGCATACTCCACTTTTTCTTTTATCTCCATTTTTTATTCATTTCATCTCTTTTTCTCCCTTTTTTCTCCAACTTCTTCAATCAAACATCATTCATCATTTTTCTTTTCTTTTCTTTTGTAGGAGAATATCACTTTCTTTAATCTTTTGAATCCTTACTCCCTTGAGAAGGTAGGAAATAAATGTTTTAAGATATTCAACGGGTTGGTAAATGTGGGCTACTTGAAAGGATATCGAATGGGGGTCTTATACACATATTAACGTGTGCCATTCAAATTCATATAAGCTACAAAGAGGTGACAAATGATAAATTATTTTTATTTGGTGGCTTGAAAGGCTCAATCGATAAAAAAAAATCACCTAAATCATTCGTAAATCATAGTTTGTCCGTATTTCGCCTCGAGTGTTGTTTGGATAGTTCTAGACAAAATCTCAATTCACCAACACAAAGTAGAATCTAATCATCGTGAAAAACTTGTGTCTCAATGCATCAACCAAATACATATATATTCAATAGAAAAGTGCTTGGCTTCCAAGAAATTTCAAGAACACAATTCTTTTCTCATATAGGCTCAAGAGGGCTTCAAATGAATATTTATGAACAATAAAAATAGGCCCAAATAAAATCAAAGATTGCCTCAATCATATATGTGTTTACAAAAATTTATTTCAGTGTCAAATGAAAATCACAAAGTTATATAGAAATTATAAGTTTCAAATTTACCAAATCTCATGATTGTTCTCTAAATTTTTCCAATTGATTGATGATCATGAACGAAATACATGACATTTCTACCAATACACACAAATTTTTTTCATCATTGGCCATTTCAAATAAAAAATTTTATTACTAAGACACTACAAAAACACAAGCAAACTCAAAAGTAAATAAAAATACTCAAATAAAACTAACACTACAAAACACACAAAATATATCTAACATCTCCCCCAAACTTAAATATGTGCATCGTCCTCGACGTATATGATCGTGAAAGTTAGGGAATACACATACCTCGGGCAATGACCGTCAGTGGTCATCGCCATCCTCATCGTCTGCTCCTTCTTATGGTGGGTGATACTCAGGCGAATCATATGCGGGTGGCCATTGCGGAGGTTGTGGATGTTAGAGTAGGTGCCCGTCGAGCCAAGTGTTGGCCGAGGGTTCATGATTAAACTCTATGTATAAACAGTCTTTATTTTAATAATATTTGAATTTATCGTTTTGGCACTTCTTTATCTGTATACCCATGCTAGTTGCATAGATAAAGCCCTTGAATATACAAATAGCAGAAAGAATATGAGATGCTCATATGATGAGTATCATGAAAATCATATTTGTAATACTATATATTCTAAACGGTTCCTAGTCGATTCAGCCGCCACTAAGAAGGATATAGGCCGCTCGAGTTCGAGACTAGTATCTGCGATGTGAGTACCATGTTTCATTGGTAGGGGACATTGTGATGTCCGAGCATGCAGATAGATGCTCCTTGTAGAGTGCACTGAACAACCCTCCATAAAAGGACTTTCCAAGTGGTTCTCACTTATCGAGTGGAAAAGTCCTAGTTTATGGTTGTACACCATTAGTCCTTATGACCCGGGACAACATTGAGACTCTATGTGCTAGAATTACACTTTGACTTGTTTACCGACTCTCATGGGGTCATCAGGTGGCAAGGTTGGGTGTTCTATCGAAACATATAGGAGTCGATGCATTCTAGTCGGGGATTCACCGCTTACCTTCGGGTATGGATATCCTATGTGTTATCATGTGTATGTAGGTTGAAATCTCTGATCACAGTATGGTGGCAATTATGAAAGGAGTTTCATAGATTACACCATCGATGCAACTACGACATGACACATAGTATCGATTCATTGACAACTCTCGATAAACCAATGGTTGTCGAATCGGTCGGGATATATGAGTTGAAGGGACCGTACTGTACGCTAACCATAATTGAATGGTTCTTGCAGCCACTATCATTTGATACCTAGGGAATCATGTAAGCGATGCTGCTAGCCGTTTAACATGATTGGTTGGGTACTATCAGACTTGAGTTCTGACGTTCTTGTTATCAAGAAGTTGATAAGTAAGAATGGAGCAATTGGGGTATGCTCATATAAGAACATGTTTAGTCCGAATCACATGGAGATGTGAACCCACGGCTAGTTGTATCAATGAACCATTGAGGGCCACACAAGTACTAGCTTTCTAGATCCCGTTGAGAAGTAAAAATAGTTCAATGTGTTGAACGGCTTATAAATGAGTTTATAAGCATTGAGAAAAATTAGAAGTATGACTTCTCTGAGAGAAATATAACTTTTAATTTATGAATGTATTCGTAAATTAAAAGTAGGCCAAGTGAATAATGTACTTGAAAATTGTGATTTTCATAAACATTATTATGGACTAAATTAAATTAATTCAAGTGTTGAATTAATTAAGCTCTAGTGGGCCTAGTAGAGTCCAGATAATAAAATTAATTCAAGTGTTGAATTAATAACATTGGCCCTTGTAGAGCCCAATTGGAAATAATTATTTAGCTAGTGGGCTTGAGTAAAATCATGTAAAGTCTAATTGAGCTCAAATATGTTTGAGACAATTAAAAAGTCCATGGGCGTTGTAAATGTTACAAGCCCATTAGGCTATGCATGCTTGGGGTTGAAGGGTTGTGGATTACTTTTGATTAAAATAATGCATGGCATGCAACTTTTTGGATCAACTTTTTGCACTACCAATACAACTCTTCCCTCCCTCATATTTATCACCTTGGCCGAAATTTTTAGGGATTTTCTCTCCAAGTTTTTTCTCTTCTTTTCTTCTTCAAGTGTTGAGGAAGAAATATTCTTCTCCTTGGTGTTTTATTGTATTTGCTACACAATATTATGAGGTGGCCGAAATATTCGATGGAAAATCAAAATTTTTAACTTCCGTTGCGCTTCCGGTCACCGTAACCGATCCCCTTTCAAGTGGTATCAGAGCTATGGTTACGATTTTGTGTAGCATTTACAAGATATTATATTGAGATTGATTTCTAACCGCATGAGAATGAAATTTGCAACAAAAATCAAGGCATGACAAAGGGGTATTTCGGGCAGCATGTTGCTGCCCGTGTCGGGCAGCTCAGGCTGCCCGAGGGGCTGCCCGTTTCGGGCAGCAAGGGCAGCCCGAACCCCTCTATCGAAAATAAAAAAAAATATTTTTTTTGCCGGAATCCGGCGACGGCGATGAAGACTAGGGTTTCCAAAAGTGTTTTGGAATATCAAAGTGTCATGGGCCTTGAGTTGTTGGGCCATTGGATGGCTAACATATTTGTGAATTTTAAATGGGCCAAAATGTTTTTGGTGAAAAATAAGTTTTTGGGCCCTTAAGTTTAAAATTACGAAAGTTGCAAATTTTTCTCATAAAATAAATAATTGAAGTTGGACTTTAATTATTTATAGTAAATTGTGATTTATAAGAAATTCGGTTATAAATAAATTAATTTGAAAGTAGACAAAGATGTTTGTATACTTTGTTAATTTAGTTTATAATCGTGGCGGTTAGTGATTGGATCAAGATATATAATATTGGATCAATTAATTATTGTGATAATTAATTGATGGTTTATGATATGTGATATTATGCATGAAGGATGATCAAAAGCCCAAGCCCAATTTGCTAGGTGTATGCTAGGATATTTTGTGTTGAATGATTGTAATAATTATCAAATTTAAAGTGGGCTTGGTTTATGGCCCGTTCCCACCCCCCATGAGATGTATCCCTATTTGCCATGGATATTTATTTGTATATATTAGTATAGTGGATGATCAAGATTGGAAGATGGTGGCCATGATGATTATGAAGATTGGAAGATGGTGGCCATGATGATTATGAAGATCGAAGACATGTAAATATTGGAAGCTTATGTAATAGTTGCATTTGCATCCCATGCATTTTCCTAGGATTGGACCTAAGCCCGTGTTTAGCTCACACGGGCCATTAGTTTTGGGGCGATTGATCATCCTTGTTTTGTTTACTGTTTATAATATATGCATGATATGTTATAAATAATGAGTATGTGCGTTATTATTATGATAAAAACAAAGTTGCATGAATCCGGCAAACATACGATCAAACATGGCAAGCTTTTAAATAAAATTAATGATGAGACCTTTCAAAATTAAAAACCCTCATTTTGAATAAGATTGAAAATTAATATCAAGCCCGAAAAGGGGAATTATAAAATTGTTTATAATTTCCTTGTCTTCCATCGACAATGGGTGCATGATGAAGGCTACCCGTACTCGGGGCTCGGCTCATATCATTGGGGGAGCTCTGGGTGCCGGAAAGCTGTGACATCTATTGACATGGTGATGTGAACTATGTGGAACTCCCGTGATTTCGGCTCATATTATTGAGGGAACTCATGGCGACCGTCCATTAAGGTTCAACATCGATGGGTAAGGCTTGACACGTGAAGATGAACGACGTCATATTATTGGGTCCTAATCAAACGTGAGACAAAAGTTTACGTAGAGGGTTGCATTGTGATGCAATTGGAAACTATCATTTAGGAATTATGATTGGCTGATATTATTCGGGATCATAATTCGTTAATTAGACCTTACGTACCTACTGAGGAAAGGAGTTTCCCGTTTTCACTAGAGGGTAGTGAAAATGTCAAAACAGTGGGAGCGAAGATTTATAAAGTTAAAGTCCAAACTTTATATCTTATTAAATATTTTAAAATAGTCATTAATATTTATCTGTTTTACTTTACAGCACAAAAATTTGACAATGTCTTCGATTCCCAACCCGCTATCCGCTATACTCGAAAGACATGTGTTAACCTGTAAGGCCCAATACTTAAATAAGCCCAGCCCATTTCCCATTTTATTACAAATAACCAAACCCAATTGATAGAAGAATCAGATCGTTCATTTCCAGAAACTCTTTCCCAGCCTTGCTCGTCGCCTTCTTTCTGTTTTCTGCCATCTTCGCACAGCGCTGCCAGCGGCCAGAAATTTAGTGCAGCGGTTAGCACTCTTCTTCCTCCTTTCTATTAGAGTATTTCCTACCATGAATCGGAAGGTATCGAGTTCGATCGACCCTGTTTCCAGCAACTGTGCATGAGCTTCGATTCGGATTTAGGTAATCTTTTGGCTTCGAATTTTGGTTGTTCTTGGTGTATTAGTTTATAAAAGTGAAGAATTGAGCTTTTCTCCTAATTTCCAGCTAGGTTTCCGGCGTGAACAGTATTTCCGGCAACTTGTTCCGACGAGCCACCTTTGCGAAATTACCGTTGTGCATTCTAGCCTCGAGTATTGAGGTATTAAGCTTGAATTCCAGATTTTGAAAGGTTATATAGGCTGCCCGGATTTCGAATTTTAACCGAGACGATTTATTTTTGTTTAGTCGTTTGGTATGCATTGTATTGAAGTGTATAGCGAATTTATATTGTAGGTTTTATTGTTGGGCGAGTTCAGTCGATAATCCTTAAGAATTTGTCGTGGTATTGTAAGTTGCAATTGAGGTACGTTCAAACCTATATCATTATGACGCTTATATTGGCGTGTAAGAATATTCGGTGAATGTTGTTTGCTATTATGTGCATTGAATGTTTCTTTTGTTGCATTCATGCATAAATTGTATTGGCATAACATATTGAGCCTTGACTCCTTTTACGGCTATTTATGTTGATTCTGTTGAGATTTATTGAGTCATCAGAAGGACGAGTGGGTTAGGATTAGCCACATTCCCAGATGACAGCTAGGGACGAGCGACTTAGCTACTCGCATTCCCGATGCTACGTGCATGGACGAGCAGCGATTTGATGCTGCATTCCTGGCACGGGTGGCCACTGTTACTGTTGATGATGCTATTCGTTTGGACTCCTATTTGGTATCCGTTATTCCATTGTTACCATTCATGCATCGCATAGCATTGCATTTACTTGATATTATTACATGTCCTTTATTTACGTCATGATTTTACTGGTTGTCGTACTGGGGTCTGACCCCTGTTTTTTTTTTTGATGTTGTGGTTGTTTTTGATGACATAGCAGGTCATTCCAGGGGTTTTGACGCGTCTGGTGGAGCGTCAGCGAGTGGTACCCAGTAGTCAGTCGGTTGGTGTCAGAGTTCCCAGATATTTATATATATATTATGCTGGTTTGATACATTTGCCAGGGAGATGCCCTGTGTAGCTGTATGGTTATGTTTTAATGTTGTTTGGATTTTATTTGTGGTATGTTGTGTCAAGTCCTGGCCAGTGCGGCTGTAGGATGTTGGTGTGGTTGATTGTGAAACTGATGTTATTTTCGAGCGTATATTGTTATTGTTGTGTTTCGAAATTTTTGGGATGTCCTACTTACGGGGAGGTCATGCCGAAATTTCTGTAGGCCCTAATGAACGTTTTAAACTCGTTTTCGCTGTTTACACCATTTAATCCTTGTTGTGTGGTAATTAAATATCAATTAAGAGCACGGGCCCTGACAGTTTGGTATCAGAGCGTAACTGGGATACGCTCGAATTATAGTCTAGGACACTCGAGTTTAGGCACAAATAAAATGATTGTGCATGTGTTCGATTATTTGCTCTTACTTGTTTCTATGTTTTGACTTAATTGTATCAGCATGACTAGAGCGTATAGTTGATTAAGTTGTCATTTAATTTAGAATTTCCTATTAGTTTAAGTTTATGCTCTTGTAATCAACCGATTATTTTGTTTCTGCCTGTGGATTAAATACTTGTGTCTTGTAGATGGCACCTGGTCGTAAGGGCAGAAAAGGAAAGGAAGTTGTTCAGGAATCTGAAGCTCCTAATGTTAGAGGACTTAACGAGACTGATTGGGGAAGACGAGGTCGTCGTCCTCGTGGTGAAGCACGAAATGCTAACGTTGAGCATGAAGTGGATCAGTTGACTAGAGGAATGGGTGAAATGGAACTAGTGATATCCCGATTTCAGAACATGCGTCCTCCTCGATTCTTTGGGAATGAAGATGGTGAGAAAGCTATAGCATAGTTAAAAAGTATGAAGCGTTTGTTCAATATGTTGGAGTACACTCCTGACTTGCAGCTTAAGTTGGCTATTTGTCAATTAAAAGACCGAGCCCAGTTATGGTGGGAAACTACTGAGGAAGCTTTGAAAGAATCAGGTATAAGAGTTACTTGGGATGTATTTTGCGCTCAGTTTGCTCGAGAGTATTCACCGCCTTCGTACTATTCGTCCAAGGAAGCTGAATTCAATAGATTGACTCAAGGTAATATGACTGTAGTGGAGTATGCCTCTCAATTTTCAGCGCTTCTTGCCTATGTTCCTCATGTTGCTAGCAGTGATCGGAACAAGCTATCGCATTTTATGCAAGGATTGAAGCGAACCATTTGTACTTTAGTAGTTGCTGGAGCACCTGTTAATTATGCCGATGCCGTTGAGAAAGCCAAGAATGTGGAGGCGAGTTTACTTTTGGCAGAACCACAGTCAGTTCAACCAGGTTTTCCTCAGAGTTTCGGAGGTAATGTGTCGATGCCAGTGGGTGCACCATTATACCGTCCTTTACTGCCGTACCAGCCTACGCAGTCTTATCAACAACCAAAGCAGCAAAATTTTACGGCCAAAGGAAAACAGTTCAAGAAACAGACTCGTAGTAGTTTTTCTAGGTGGAGTATTTTGTGATCATTGTGGTGGTAAGCATTTCAGCACTCAGTGTACGGGAGTTCACGGATCTTGTAATATTTGTGGGCAAGTTAGACATTATGCTAGAGTATGTCCGAATGCAGTGAGACAACAATTTCAGCAACCTCAGTTTGGTCAGGGTTTTAGAGGACAAGCAACTAGGCCTTTTGTTCCGACTCAGTCTTTTCAGCAGTCTAGCTATCCTCAGCCTAGAGGTTCTGCACAGCAGCGTTTCCCAGGGCCACAGCAGGCTCGAGTTCATGCTTTAACCCAGGATCAAGTTCAAGACGCACCGGGTGGAGTTATCGCAGGTATCTGTCTTATTTTTTATCATCCCGCTCGTATACTGATAGACATAGGAGCATCTCATTCATTTGTATCTATTGTATTTGTTGATGAGCATGAGATTGCTGCTACTCCGTTGATAGATACTGTGTCAGTCTCTACACCTGCTGGTGTATGTTTGATGTCTCATGAGATAATTCTGAATTGTGTTATTAGATTCGATGATAATATTATGATAACTAATCTCATCAAGCTGGATATGTCTGACTTCGACTGTATTCTGGGAATGGATACTCTGTCTAATTATCGAGCTACCGTCGATTGTTTCCATGGAGTTGTCAGATTCAGACCGTATTATGGCAGTAAATGGAATTTTTACGGTAGTGATTCGCAATCACGTATTCCATTAATGTCAGCAATGGAGATGTTTAGAATCTTGTCGACAGGAAATGAAGGATTCATGATCTATGCAGTTGATGCGACACAGGGAAAAAGATTTGAAGTTTCTGATATTCCTGTTGTCAAGGAATTCCCTGATGTATTTCCCGATGAAATTCCTGGATTTCCACCCCAGAGGGAAATTGATTTTAGCATTGAGTTGGTGTCCGGGACAAATCCTATTTCGAGGGCACCATACCGTTTGGCTCCAGCGGAATTGAGAGAGCTCAAAGAACAATTACACGACTTACTAGAAAAAGGCTATATTAGACCAAGTATGTCACCTTGGGGAGCTCCGGTATTGTTTGTCAAGAAGAAAGACGGAACGATGAGAATGTGGATTGATTACAGGCAGTTGAACAAAGCTACTGTGAAGAATAAGTATCCCCTGCCGCGTATCGATGACTTGTTTGATCAGTTGCAAGGTACATCAGTGTATTCAAAGATCGATCTCCGTTCTGGCTACCATCAGCTTAGAGTTCGAGAGAAAGATGTTCCGATGACAGCATTTCGAACACGTTATGGGCATTATGAATTTCTAGTTATGCCTTTTGGATTGACTAATGCTCCTGCGGTTTTTATGGATTTGATGAATCGTGTTTTTCGAGAATTTTTAGACAGATTTGTTATTGTCTTCATAGATGACATTCTGATTTATTCGAAAACAAAGAAGGAGCATCGAGAACATTTAAGGTTGGTCCAACAGACACTCAGAGCAGCGCAATTGTATGCAAAATTTTCTAAATGTGAATTCTGGCTGGACAGAGTTGTATTTCTGGGTCATATTATATCAGCTCAAGGAGTATCAGTGGATCCTAGTAAAGTGGAAGCTGTTATCAATTGGCCAACACCAACCAATATATCCGATATTCGCAGTTTCTTGAGATTGGCAGGATACTATAGGCGTTTCATTGAAGGATTTTCTATTATAGCAAGGCCTATGACTCAATTAACGCAAAAAGATCGACGTTTTGTGTGGACTGATGAATGTGAGTCAAGTTTTCAGACTTTGAAGGAAAAGTTGACAACAGCTCCAGTGCTAGCTTTGCCATCAGGCTCAGGTGGATATGTTGTTTGTTCAGATGCATCTCTAAATGGACTTGGATGTGTTCTAATGCAAAATGGGCGAGTGATTGCATATGCTTCTCGTCAGTTGAAGCCGCATGAAACCCGATATCCAGTTCATGACTTAGAGTTGGCTGCCATTGTGTTTGCATTGCAGTTATGGCGTCATTATCTGTACGGTGAGCAGTTTGTGATTTATTCGGATCATAAGAGCCTTAAATATCTTTTCTCACAGCCTGACTTGAACATGAGACAACGTCGATGGATGGAGTTACTTAAAGACTTTGATTGTGAGATTCAGTATCAACCAGGGCGAATGAATCTTGTTGCAGATGCTCTCAGCAGGAAAGTTCATAATGGTATGCTGAGATCTTTGACTATCTCTAAAGTTCACGAGCACTTGGGAACTTCAGGATGGACTTATCAGATCAGTGGAGACTACTTCATAGTGTCATCTATTCAAGTTGAGCCACAGATTTTGTCCAGAATCAAAGCAGCACAGAAGACCGATCCGCATATTCATAGATTGAAAGAATTGTCTCGAACAGGTCAGACAGAAAAGTTTAGTGTTGCTTCAGATGGCAGTCTGCGCTTTAATGGTAGACTTGTGGTTCCTAATTTGATAGATCTGAAAGAAGCTATACTACGGGAAGCACATTGTAGTCGACACAGTATTCACCCAGGAATTCGAAAGATGTATCATATCTTGAGAGCTCATTATTGGTGGGAAGGTATCAAGAAAGATATTTCTCATTTTGTGGCTAAATGCTAAACGTGTCAACAAGTTAAAGCCGAGAGAATGAGACCTGGTGGAATGTGACATAGTCTTGAAGTACCGCAGTGGAACTGGGAGCACATTGCTATGGATTTTGTGACTCATTTACCTCGTTCTAACCGGGGTTGTGATGCGATTTGGGTGATTGTCGATAGATTGTCTAAATCAGCTCATTTTATCCCCTATGATCGTACTTGTACTTACATGAAAATGGCGAAGCTGTACATTGATCATATAGTGAGATTGCATGGTGTGCCAGTAACCATAGTATCTGATCGTGATCCAAGGTTTGCTTCGAAGTTTTGGGGAAGTTTGCAATCAGCTTTGGGTTTAAAGTTGACTATGAGCACCGCCTATCACCCGCAGACAGATGGTCAGTCAGAAAGAACCATCCAGACTCTAGAGGATATGTTACGAGCAGTAATGATGGATTTCAAAGGTGGTTGGCAAGAATCATTGTCTTTGGTTGAATTCTCTTACAATAATAGTCTTCAGGCAACAATCGGTATGGCACCATTTGAAGCTTTGTATGGAAGAAAGTGCAGATCGCCGATATGTTGGGAAGATGTAGCAGAAAGACAGATGTCAAGACTAGAATTTATTCAAGAGATGAAAGATAAAGTTGAATTGATCAGGAAAAGGATGAAAGCAGCCCAAGATCGTCAAGCCAGTTATGCTAATAAAAGGCGTAGACCTTTAGAGTTCCAAGTGGGCGATTATGTTTTCTTGAAAGTATCACCATTCCGGGGTTCCATGAGATTCAGACATAAAGGGAAGTTAGCTCCGCGTTATATTGGTCCGTATATGATTGTTGAAAGGATTGGCACATTGGCGTATCGTTTAGATTTGCCGCAGAGTTTTTCTTTGATACATAATGTGTTTCATGTATCTATGTTGCGGAAGTATGAGCCAGATCCGTCTCATATCTTGAATGTCGAGGATGTGGAGTTGGACAGTTCCCTTAGCTATGTTGAACATCCAGTGCAAATTTTGGACCGTAAGGAAAGACAGCTCAGGAGCAAGACGATTCCATTGGTTTTGGTACAATGGAGTAGACATGGAAGAGAAGAATCTACATGGGACTTAGAGGCAAAGATGCGACAAGAATGGCCTCATTTGTTTGAGAATGTAATGAATTACGCGATGTATTCTGAATTTCCTATGTATTATCAGATGTAATGTTGTGGATATCAGTGTTGTGTTTGTTCGATTTCGAGGACGAAATCTTTTATTAGTAGGGGAGATTGTGAGGCCCAATACTTAAAATAAGCCCAGCCCATTTCCCATTTTTATTACAAATAACCAAACCCAATTGATAGAAGAATCAAATCGTTCATTTCCAGAAACTCTTTCCCAGCCTTGCTCGTCGCCTTCTTTCTGTTTTCTGCCGTCTTCGCGCAGCGCTGCCAGCGGCCAGAAAATTTAGTGCAGCAGTTAGCACTCTTCTTCCTCCTTTCTATTAGAGTATTTCCTACCATGAATCGGAAGGTATAGAGTTCGATCGACCCTGTTTCCAGCAACCGTGCATGAGCTTCGATTCGGATTTAGGTAATCTTTTGGCTTCGAATTTTGGTTGTTCTTGGTGTATTAGTTTATAAAAGTGAAGAATTGAGCTTTTCCTCTAATTTCCAGCTAGGTTTCCGGCGTGAACAGTATTTCCGGCAACTTGTTCCGGCGAGCCACCTTTGCGAAATTACCGTTGTGCATTCTAGCCTCGAGTATTGAGGTATTAAGCTTGAATTCCAGATTTTGAAAGGTTATATAGGCTGCCCGGATTTCGAATTTTAACCGAGACGATTTATTTCGGTTTAGTCGTTTGGTATGCATTGTATTGAAGTGTATAGCGAATTTATATTGTAGGTTTTATTGTTGGGCGAGTTCAGTCGATAATCCTTAAGAATTTTCCGTGGTATTGTAAGTTGCAATTGAGGTACGTTCAAACCTATATCATTATGACGCTTATATTGGCTTGTAAGAATATTCGGTGAATGTTGTTTGCTATTATGTGCATTGAATGTTTCTTTTGTTGCATTCATGCATAAATTGTATTAGCATAAGATATTGAGCCTTGACTCCTTTTACGGCTATTTATGTTGATTCTGTTGAGATTTATTGAGTCATCAGAGGGACGAGTGGGTTAGGATTAGCCACATTCCCAGATGACAGCTAGGGACGAGCGACTTAGCTACTCGCATTCCCGATGCTACGTGCATGGACGAGCGGCGATTTGATGCTGCATTCCTGGCACGGGTGGCCACTGTTACTGTTGATGATGCTATTCGTTTGGACTCCATTTGGTATCCGTTATTCCATTGTTACCATTCATGCATCGCATAGCATTGCATTTACTTGATATTATTACATGTCCTTTATTTACGTCATGATTTTACTGGTTTGTCGTACTGGGGTCCGACCCCTGTTTTATTTTTTTTTGATGTTTTGGTTGTTTTTGATGACATAGCAGGTCATTCCAGGGGTTTTGACGCGTCTGGTGGAGCGTCAGCGAGTGGGGTACCCAGTAGTCAGTCGGTTGGTGTCAGAGTTCCCAGATATTTATATATATATTATGCTGGTTTGATACATTTGCCAGGGAGATGCCCTGTGTAGCTGTATGGTTATGTTTTAATGTTGTTTGGATTTTATTTGTGGTATGTTGTGTCTAGTCCTGGCCAGTGCGGCTGTAGGATGTTGGTGTGGTTGATTGTGAAACTGATGTTATTTTCGAGCGTATATTGTTATTGTTGTGTTTCGAAATTTTTGGGATGTCCTACTTACGGGGAGGTCATGCCGAAATTTCTGTAGGCCCTAATGAACGTTTTAAACTCGTTTTCGCTGTTTACACCATTTAATCCTTGTTGTGTGGTAATTAAATATCAATTAAGAGCACGGGCCCTGACATAACCGGACCTAACTATCTCACTTGGCTAAGAAATTTGAAAATCGTCCTAAAATCGGAAAAGATTGCATATACACTGACTGAGTCGCCCCCTGCTGAGGCTCCGACTAGCTGCACTCCTGAGGAATTGCAGACCTACAAGGATTGGTGTAACCATGACTTGAAGGCTAGGTGTTATATGCAGGCTTCTATGAATGATGAGTTGCGAAGGCGTTTTGAGGATGCAAAGAATGCTGCTGACATTCATATGCACCTCAAGGAGCTCTTTGGTGAGCAGACTCGGCCTCTTAGGCATGCTACCGTCAAGGAGCTGATCACTATGCGCATGCGAGATGGGGCCTTCGGTCCATGAGCATGGCTTGAAGATGATTGGGCTCGTGGACAAGCTCGTTGGCATGGATCTTACGTTGCCTTCGGAGTTGACCACCGATGTGTTGCTCTTGTCGCTGCCACCTCATTTGATCCTTTTGTGGTAAATTTTAACATGAACAAGCTAGAGCCTACCCTTGAGGAGTTGGTGAACATGCTTGTGACCTTTGAGTCCACCATCAAGAAAGAGAAGCCGGTTCTTTTTGTGGGCTCTTCATCTGGTACGAAGACCGGTCCACCTGGGAAGGGAAAGAAGCGTTCTTTCCAACGTCCCAAGAAGAGCGTGCCCTTGAAGAGGCAGACTCCTGGGTCCCGTAGTGGCAGCCACACCAGTGAAGGCTGACAAGACTGTTGACATATGTCATCACTGCAAGAAGCCTGGACATTGGAGGCGTAACTGCAGGGAATATCTTGCCTAGAAGAGTTCTGGAAACGGTATGTTCTATATCGAAGTAAACATTTCAATTAACTCTACTTCTTGGATATTGGATACCGGCTGTGGCTCACATCTCTGTAATGATTTGCAGGTGATGGGAAGAAGTAGGAGGCTCAGGGAAGGTGAGACCTTCTTGAGGATGGGCAATGGGGCAAGAGTTGCTGCCAAAGCTGTTGGAGATGTTTCTTTAATTTTGAACAATGATTTTAAGTTGTTGTTAAGAGATGTTTTGTTTGTACCAGACTTGGTGAAAAACATTATTTCCATTTCTATGTTAGACAAAGATGGATTTTCTTGTTTATTTAGCAAAGGTGTTTGTAATATTTACAAGAATAAATGTTTAATTGGTACTGGAGAAATTGAAAACGATCTCTACACCTTAAAATTGAAAGATATTCCACTTAACAATGTCCATGCTATAACAACAACAAACAAGCGCAAACAAGATACTCTTAATATGGCACAATTATGGCATGCTCGATTAGGACATATTTCCCTAAGAAGGATGAACAAGCTAGTGGGAGTTGGCATGTTTGATATGTCTGATATTAATGCTCTCACGACTTGTGAATCCTGTCTGAAAGGAAAGATGACCAAAATTACCTTTAAGGGCCATGTGGAGCGAGCCAAAGGGTTATTGAATTTGATCCATACCGATGTGTGCGGTCCGCTTAGCATCACTACTAAGCATGGACATGCCTACTTCATCACCTTTACCGATGACTTTTCGAGGTATGGGTATGTGTATTGGATGAAATACAAGTCTGAAGCCTTTGAAAGGCTCAAAGAATTCAGAAGTGAAGTAGAGAAGCAATTGGGACGAAGCATCAAGACACTTCGATCGGATCGAGGTGGTGAGTACTTGAGTGCCGAGTTCCAAGAGTATCTTAGGGAGAATGGGATTCTCTCGCAGTGGACTCCGCCCGCTACACCACAGTTGAATGGTGTTTCGGAGCGTCGTAACCGGACTTTGATGGATATGGTTCGGTCTATGATGGGGTTCACGGAGTTGCCACCATCCTTTTGGGGATATGCGCTTGAGACAGCGACACTGTTGTTGAACAATGTCCATTCAAAGGCAGTTGACAAGACACCATATGAGATATGGATGGGTAAGCCACCCAAATATTCTTATCTTAGAATATGGGGGTGCCCTGCTTATGTGAAGCAGGTAGTGGGAGATAAATTTGATAGTCGATCCATTTTGTGTTACTTTGTGGGATATCCAAAGAATTCGGTTGGATACTACTTCTATCATCCCCAAGAAACAAAGGTGTTTGTTTCTAGGAATGCAACCTTTTTAGAAAAAGGAATTTCTATTAGATAGAAAAGGCGAGATGATAGAACTCGAAGAGGTTCGAGAGACACCCACAATTGTAGAACCCACACCCGTAGAGGCAAGAGAGGAGATACAAGCTCCTAGAAGATCCGAGAGAGTATCGAGACCACCTATGAGGTATGGTCTGCTTCTTGAAGAGGGCCATGATGAGCCTAACCATGGATGTGATCCAAGGACCTTCAAGGAAGCATTATCTGATGCCGATTCATCCAAGTGGCTTGAAGCGATGGAATCTGAGATGAATTCCATGCATTCGAACCAAGTGTGGAATCTCGTGGATCCACCTGAGGGAATTGTTCCCATAGGGTGTAAATGGATTTACAAGAGGAAACTTGGGGCGGATGGGAAGGTATTGACCTTCAAGGCGCGATTGGTGGCAAAAGGATATACTCAAAGACAAGGAGTTGACTTTGAGGAAATCTTTTCTCCGGTTGCAATGTTCAAGTCCATAAGGATTTTGCTAGCCATAGATGCATGGTATGACTATGAGATATGACAAATGGATGTTAAGACAGCCTTTCTTAATGGGGATATTAAGGAAGAGATTTACATGTCTCAACCCAAAGGGTTTACATCTATCGGAAGTGAGCATATGGTATGCAAACTTCAAAGATCTATTTATGGTCTAAAGCAGGCATCTAGGAGTTGGAACCTCAGATTCGATAGTACAATCAAAGAGTTTGGTTTTGCTAAGAATCCTGAGGAACCCTGTGTGTATAAGAATGTCAGTGGGAGTGCAGTGACATTCCTTGTGCTTTATGTTGATGACATTCTACTCATTGGGAATGATGTAGTGATGTTGCAATCAACTAAGATATGGTTAGCGAGTAAGTTCTCGATGCAGGACTTGGGTGAAGCATCTTTTGTATTAGGAATACAGATCTATAGAGATAGATAAAAAAGATTGCTTGGTCTCACCCAGTCCACATACATTGATACCATCGTGAAGCGGTTCTCGATGGATGAGTCCTAGAGAGGACATCTACCAATGTGTCATGGCGTGTCCCTATCCAAGTCTATGTCTCCCAAGACTGATGCAGAGATAGCGGCGATGACCAGCATTCCTTATGCATCTGCGATTGGTGGCATCATGTATGGGATGATATCTACGCGTCCTGACGTGGCTTTCGCACTAAGTGTAGTGAGTAGATATCAATCGAACCCCGGTCTTTCACATTGGAGAGCTGTGAAAGACATCCTCAAGTATTTGAGAAGGACCAATAAATTGTCTTGGTCTATGGGGGTGGAGAACTGAAATTGGAAGGCTATACCGACTCTAGCTTCCAAAGCGATATCGATGACTCGAAGTCAACCTCTGGATTCATATTCATGCTCAATGGTGCTGCTGTCTCTTGAAAGAGTTCCAAGCAAGACAGTACAGCGGATTCCACCACTGAGGCAGAATATATTGCTGCATTAGCTGCAGCAAAGGAGGCTGTTTGGATAAGGAATTTCGTCCAAGAGTTGGGCGTCATTCCTAATGGAGTTGCTCCTGTCCCGGTGTTTTGTGACAACACGGGAGCCATTGCTCAAGCAAAGGAGCCGAGGTCTCATCAGAAGTCCAAACACGTATTGAGAAAGTACCACATCCTCAGAGAGATCAGTGGAGAGAGGAGATGTCACGATTGACAAAGTCGGCTCCGCAGATAATGTTGCTGATCAACTGACTAAGCCTTTACCTAGACCATTGTTCGAGAAGCATCGCGAATCGATGGGTTTGAAGCATATGGGTAGTTGGCTCTAGTGCAAGTGGGAGATTGTTAGAGTAGGTGCCCGTCGAGCCAAGTGTTGGCCGAGGGTTCATGATTAAACTCTATGTATAAACAGTCTTTATTTTAATAATATTTGAATTTATCGTTTTGGCACTTCTTTATCTGTATACCCATGCTAGTTGCATAGATAAAGTCCTTGAATATACAAATAGCAGAAAGAATATGAGATGCTCATATGATGAGTATCATGAAACTCATATTTGTAATACTGTATATTCTAAATGGTTCCTAGTTGATTCAGCCGCCACTAAGAAGGATATAGGCCGCTCGAGTTTGAGACTAGTATCTGCGATGTGAGTACCATGTTTCATTGGTAGGGGACATTGTGATGTCCGAGCATGCAGATAGATGCTCTTTGTAAGGTGCACTGAACAACCCTCCATAAAAGGACTTTCCAAGTGGTTCTCACTTATCGAGTGAAAAAGTCCTAGTTTATGGTTGTACACCATTAGTCCTTCTGACCCGGGACAACATTGAGACTCTATGTGCTAGAATTATACTTTGACATGTTTACCGACTCTCATGGGGTCATCAGGTGGCAAGGTTGGGTGTTCTGTCGAAACATATAGGAGTCGATGCATTGTAGTCGGGGATTCACCGCTTACCTTCGGGTATGGATATCCTATGTGTTATCATGTGTATGTAGGTTGAAATCTCTGATCAGAGTATGGTGGTAATTATTAAAGGGGTTTCATAGATTACACCATCGATGCAACTACGACATTACACATAGTATCGATTCATTGACAACTCTCGATAAACCAATGGTTGTCGAATCGGTCGGGATATATGAGTTGAAGGGACCGTACTGTACGCTAACCATAATTGAATGGTTCTTGCAGGCACTATCATTTGATACCTAGGGAATCATGTAAGCGATGCTGCTAGCCGTTTAACATGATTGGTTGGGTACTATCAGACTTGAGTTCTGACGTTCTTGTTATCAAGAAGTTGATAAGTAAGAATGGAGCAATTGGGGTATGCTCATATAAGGACATGTTTAGTCCGAATCACATGGAGATGTGAACCCACGGCTAGTTGTATCAATGAACCATTGAGGGCCACACAAGTACTAGCTTTCTAGATCGCGTTGAGAAGTAAAAATAGTTCAATGTGTTGAACGGCTTATAAATGAGTTTATAAGCGTTGAGAAAAATTAGAAGTATGACTTCTCTGAGAGAATTGTAACTTTTAATTTATGAATGTGTTCGTAAATTAAAAGTAGGCCAAGTGAATAATGTACTTGAAAATTGTGATTTCCATAAACATTATTATGTACTAAATTAAATTAATTCAAGTGTTGAATTAATTAAGCTCTAGTGGGCCTAGTAGAGTCCAAATAATTAAATTAATTCAAGTGTTGAATTAATAACATTGGCCTTGTAGAGCCCAATTGGAAATAATTATTTAGCTAGTGGGCTTGAGTAAAATCATGTAAAGTCTAATTGGGCTCAAATATGTTTGAGACAATTAAAAAGTCCATGGGCCTTGTAAATGTTACAAGCCCATTAGGTTATGCATGCTTGGGAGGTGAAGGGTTGTAGATTACTTTTGATTAAAATAATGCATGGCATGCAACTTTTTGGATCAAATTTTTGCACTACCAAGACAACTCTTCCATCCCTCATTTTTATCACCTTGGCCGAAATTTTTAGGGATTTTCTCTCCAAGTTTTTTCTCTTCTTTTCTTCTTCAAGTGTTGAGGAAGAAATATTCTTCTCCTTGAAAAATCCTCTTAATTTTCTAGTGAAAATTAAGAGGGGATTTACCTAGCAAGTGGTGGGCCTAATTTTTGAAGGAAGGAGAGCTTGTAGACTTGTCATCCTTGAAGAGCCAAGTTGTTTACAACTTGGTTGGTGCCATTCATCAATCTCTTGAGATAGATAGGTAAATTCTAAAACACCCTATGTATATTTTTGGTGTTTTATTGTATTTGCTACACAATATTATGAGGTGGCCGAAATATTCCATGAAAAATCAAAATTTTTAACTTCCGTTGCGCTTCCGGTCACCGTAACCGATCCCCTTTCAGTGGAAATGGATTACCAGATGTGGAAGCAGATGGAATTGTTGAGCCAAGACAGATGTGAAATCCATCATATAATCCATGAATGTATCGGTCCTAAACCGAAACGCGTCCATGTCTTGGCGTTGTTGGCGCATCTCCTCTTCCAAATAAGTTAATCTATCCCGCACATTTCTTCGTTGCGGTTGTGTTCGTTGTTGTTGGGCCTGAGCATGGGCACGTCTTTCAGCAGCTCTTCGGTTGAATTCTCTCTGAGCTTCGCGTGTATCTTGTTGATCAGATGTCAGTGACCTATGTGGTTGAATTACCACAATGGCATTTTTTGGTTTCAACAATTCTTCGTTTGCTGCCCAAGTCACTCCCGCATAATGGCATAAGTCTGTGATAAGAGAAGGGTGGAGGAGTCCACTAGGAGAGTTACCTTTTGCATAATCTAGCATTGAGTTCTGAAGCAATTGACCTAAATCAATTGTCTTTCCCGTTAAGATGCAAAAAATCTGGATTGCCCTCTCCTTGATGACGGTGGTAGTATGTTCAGTGGGCTTAATCCTAGCCGAAATAAAGTAATACCAATCTTTGGCAACATTTTTCAAATCAGATTTGGCCAGGCTTAAATGAACATCTTCTCTCATTCGCCACTCTGCTCCCTCGATGCAAATAGTCTGAAGAATTCATTATAATCAACTTCCTCGTTCCGGTATTGTTCATATTCTTCATGCATCATTGGAGGGATACCATACATTGTGTTGATGGTATGCGCATCAAAATGCTATCATCTTGCCTCGCACCAAAACCTTCAAGTGATCATGCTTAACCTTAAGGTTAGCATAAAATTCTCTTACCAAGGAAATAACTGCATCCGGTGGTGGCTTGCCAAACTCCTCCCAATGCCTAGCAGTAAGCATGAATCCAATTTCAGTTCGTGGGAAGCTCAAGTCAAAGCCCCTCTCTTTCACAATGATCTTGTTTAGAATTTTGCCATAGTTTTCCTCCGCTATCTCGTCCCAAAACTTGTTTACATCATAATTTGCAGATGATGATGCACCCTTTGATTGTTTCTTTCTTGGAGGCATTTTATCAAATACCTTCAAATCACCAACTTTCCCTTCAATCTAATTCACAAAACTAGTTGATTCTTTCACACCCCCAAACTTGTTAACCACAATAACTACACCTCAACAATATACACACCAATTCAATCAACAATATCAAGATTGTACTCTACTAAAATTCAATTTTCTTCCATAGCCAATGACACCCATAATTTCGAATTTGAAAGCAAATGTACTATGGAATGGCTCACCTTGAGTGTTGAATTGTTTCTTGTACGAACAAAATCAAAGCTCCTTTCAATCCTTGGGTGAAATTTTCGAGCCTCCTTTCAAACCCTAGGTTTGATGTTGATTGTGTGGAATGAAGATGGAGATTGAGTGGAATGAGTGATGTTATGTAGGTGTGAGTGGTAAATTTGTGCTTGGAGAAACAAAATTTGAGTGTGGAGTGTGTTTTCAGATGATGTATTTCGAAGTGGAGGAGAAAATTTTTTTTGAAGAAGGGTTCTTTGGTAATGCCAATGTTTGCCCGTTTCTGTTTTTAAAAACTTCGACAGCAGGTGCGGTGATAAACATACCGCGGGTGCGGTCCGCTTTCTGAAATTTTTAAGTTTTCGATCTTCAGCGACCGCGGGTGCGCTGCTTTTTGTACCGCGGGTGCGGTATTGACTCTGAATTTTTTTTTTTCAACCCTCTGATACTGCGGATGCGTCAAATAACTTACCGCGGCTGCGGTGTGGGTTCTGGAATTATAGCGCGGGTGCACTAACAAAATGACCGCGAAAGCGATTGGCCTACTGGAAATTTTCAATATTTTGAATCCACAACAACCGCGGGTACGGTGTAAATTTTACCGCGGGTGCGGTAAGCTCTCGGCCAATCCAATGCAGGTGCGCTCCTGAAAATACCGCAAGGTGCGATCTGGCTACTGGAATTTTTCAATTTTAGATTCAATAGCTACTGCGGGTGCGACACATTTCCAGTGCAGGTGCACTCTTTGAAGTTGTTTTCTCCTCCAATTTTTAGTCCTGAAAAACAACTGAAATTCATAAGATTTGGGAAGATACAAGAACACATTATACCAAAAATACACAACCTAAAATAATAATACAAGAGTAAAAGCAAAATCAAAAACGAAATGTAATAAAGAAACAAAAAAAATTTGGGTTGCCTCCCAAAAAGCGCTTGATTTAACGTCGTCAGCCCGACTATACCAATTTTGTTCATGGTGGTTCGCTCAACCCAATGATGTCGATATTCCTTACTTCAGTCCCATAATAAGGCTTAATCCGCTGACCATTCACCTTGAAAGTTCTTCCATCGTTGCATTTTAACTCGATAGCCCCATGAGGGTATACTGTTTCTACAACAAATGGCCCGGACCAACGCGACTTCAACTTACCAGGAAACAACTTCAGACGAGAATTGAATAATAATACTTGTTGCCCCGATTTGAGTTCCCTTCGAACAATGATTTTGTCATGCCACTTCTTAGTTTTCTCTTTATATATCTTGGCATTCTCATATGCGTCATTTCGGAATTCTTCCATTTCATTTAGTTGCAATTTTTTGACATCGGCAGATGCTTTCAAGTTAAAGTTCAACTTCTTGATTGCCCAGAATGCTCGGTGCTCCAATTCAAGTGGCAAGTGACATGCTTTTCCAAATACGATCTTATAGGGAGACATCCCAATAGGTGTTTTGAATGCAGTTTGGTATGCCCATAGTGCATCATCCAACTTGAGTGCCCAATCCTCCCGGTTAATGTTGACTGTCTTCTCCAATATTTGTTTAATTTCTCGGTTGGATATTTCAGCTTGTCCATTCGATTGGGGATGATACGCCAGTGCCACTTTATGCTTCACATTGTATTTAGCCAAGAGTGATTTGAAAATGTTATTGCAAAAATGTGTACCTTCGTCACTTATAATGGCTCTCGGTGTTCCGAACCTTGTGAAGATGTTCTTATGCACAAATTTAGCTACAACACGAGCATCATTAGTGTGAGGACCCTGACGCTAATTCATTCCTTAATCGTCTTTAGGAATAATCAAACAATTATAATAAACAGGGTCTAATTTTTTTTTTTAAATACAAAGCGGAAACGTAATGTAATTCAATTCAATTTACATATTAACCATAAACATACAAATCTTGTATTATCTACAAGAATTCAACTAGGTTCAACTATATATCAGTGCTGAATCCTAAGTTGCTTCGAAGCCCGGATCTCCACGCTATCTAGTCCAGCCTCATTCTCTTCTTGACCCTGATCCTATCCCACCTGTTGTCATGCACACATACAAACAAGACAACAGCCGGATAACTCCGGTGAGAATTACATTCTCAGTATAAATCATGTATACATGCAATCATGAAACAATATAAAAGCATATAACAGATATATCTAGCATGTATTCAAATCAGAATATAAGTCCATATCAAGAATAAATCATATTCGAAACATGTACCATCATCAGGAACATAATTCACCATGTACCATATTCAGGAACATAATCAACATAACTCGATATAAACAGTCAATTAGACTCATGACGTCAAATTTAAGACTAGACTCAATCCTAGTCTAGGGATCCTGGTTTCCAGAAGTTAGCATTCCCATATCGACCAACAGTAATAGAAAAGACTCCAGTTCTATCCACGTCGATAGGGTATCGATCAACAGTAATAGAAGAAGCTCTGATTCTATCCACATCGATATAGTATCGATCACCAGTAATAGAAGAAACTCCAATTCTATCCACATCGATATAACATCGATCATCAGTAATAGAAGAGTTTCATTCTATCCACATCGATACAGTACCGATCACCAGTAATAGAAGAAGCCACATCGATAGCCAATCATCCGGTGACAGACTTTGGCACTATCGCCAATACACTATCTTGTGACATCGTGCAATGTGCCCGTGGCGATTCCACCACTATCAGACACTTCTGTCACAAGATACTCATCTAATACCTGTTATCTATCAATCAAGAAAACAAGTATATCAATCAAATCAATACAATAACGTAAAGTATGTGATTTAGGGAAAACTCGAGTCAAACCTCACTCGAGTTGTGCAATCCCAACTCAACATTAATTTATACCTTTCTCTTCACGCTCTGACAAGACGAAGTCCTGCATTCAATCCTGTCCATTCTCAATCTGGTAATAACAATACCGAACAGACACAATATCAGTATATAACTCAATTCAACATCTGTTCTGATCAATACTCAAATCAAAACATAATCTGATCAATGCCCATCGACATATGATATCAAAATACCATCTCAATCCATACCGAATCTGATCAATATCAATCAACTGATGTTTCGACGGCATAACAATACAGTCTCGATAACCCCGTCAATTCCAACACCACATATATAATACAAGAACTCATAATCAATATCGGTGCAATTCATAATTTCAATAACAACACCAATCTGATATCGAATCTCAGTTAATCAATTCCAAAAATCATAACAATTACATAATTAGTCCGTTTCTTAATTTGACTTCGATTCTATGATGTCTAATATGTCAAGAACATCATATATGAATCACATTCAATTCTGACAACATCATAATTTCAAAACATATCAAAACGTAGTAAAACTTACGTCCAGTTGTAGCTGTCGTCGCTAGGAACACGGTACTGTCCTCGGATTAGAAATCTAACGGACGAATTTCGCAAAATCGCGATTAAAATGCCACGGAGAATTTTCTTAAAGATTCCTTCGATTTCCTCTTTCTCTCTTCTGAAGAAATATGCATGTTTATATATATATATATACCACGCATTCAGCAAGGCAAGTGGCCTGCTCCCTCGAGTAACACGTCTCGCGCATATGCGCGACATCTTTCGGCGCATATGCGCGAGACACAATTTCTCAGCGCGTGTGTCTCGGCATCTCTCGCGCATATGCGCGCCTTCCGTTGCGCATGTGCGCCGAACTCACTGCCCTGCTCGCGCATATGCGCCCGTTCACATCGCGCATATGCGCCGAGCATTTCCTTGGCTACTGGACACCTCATGCATATGCGCGCCCACACGCCGCGCATATGCGCGGGGTCTTCTGTCCACTCCGCGCAAGACTCGCGCATCACGTCATGCATGTGCGCGAGCACACCTCCTTGCACTTACATTTTGCGTCTTTTCTTACCTTTCCCGGTCCACTCTGTTCCGTCTATAATTACCTTGATTAATCAATAAATCATTCCTGAATAATCTCAGATTACGGTAAATATACCCCAAATCATTTCTGATTACGGTAATCAAATTCTCGGGCCTTACAATTAGTATTGGTGGCGATTGCTTCCACCCATTTTGAAACATAATCCACAGCTAATAAAATATAAGAATTACCAAAAGAAGGGGGAAAAGGTCCCATGAAATCAATGCCCCAAACAGTCAAAAAGTTCTACTTCTAAAATATTCGTAAGTGGTAGTTCGTGACGTCAAGAAATGTTTCCTAACCTTTGGCATCTATCACATGATTTTACTAAGGTATAACTATCTTTAAACAAACTAAGACAATAGAAACCAGATTGCAATACCTTAGCTGCTGTTCGTGTTGCTCCAAAATGTCCACCATAAGGTGACGAATGACATTGTTCCAGAATTTTGTTTGCATCATCGCCATCCACGCATCTCCTTATAACTTGGTCAGCACATCTCTTGAATACGTATGGATCATCCCATAGGTAAAACTTTGCATCGTGAATGAATTTCTTTTTTTGGTGATAACTCAAATCTGGAGGAAGAGTACCACAAGACAAGAAGTTAGCTATATCAGCAAACCATGGGAGTTTAGAATTTACCTCAAAAAGCTGTTCGTCTGGAAATGCTATAAAGATCCAAATGAGGCAATTGAGTATCTCGATTCATTAGCTGAAAATGCTCAAAATTGGGACACTATAGGTACAATCGAACCATCAAACAAGATTCAATCTCCCACATCTGGTGGAGGTATGTACACCCTCAAAGATGAACATGATCTCCAAGCTAGATTTACTTCTTTGGCAAGAAAAGTTGAGGCACTTGAATTGAAAAAAAATGGTCAATTAAAAGCTATTCAAGAAATTGCGTGTCACATCTGTGATAGAAGTGATCATTCTACAAAAGATTGTCCTACTTTGCCCTCTTTTAAAGAATGTCTCCATGAACAAGTCAATGTTTTGAACAATTTCAAAAGGCCAAATTTTGAACCATTTTCTCAAAATTACAATCCAGGTTGGCGAAATCATCCAAATTTTAGTTGGAGGAATGATAATGCTGCACAATTTCCGCAACCACATTTTCAAAATCAACAAAAATTTCAAAATTATGCACCTTATGTTCCTCCACCTAAAAGGAATTTGGAAGATTTATTGAATTCTTTCATTGCAAAGCAAGAGTCTATCAATACTCAAACTGCTCAAACCATGACAGATTTGAAAGATACTCTTGCTAAATTTGCATCTGCACTTAATGTTCATGAAAAAGGTAAATTTTCTTCACAACCACAGCTTAATCCCAAGGATCATCATTCACAAACTGGAACTTCTGGAACTCAACCGATGGATCAGGTAAAATCTGTTATTACCCTTCGAAGTGGTAAGGTTGTGGAAAAATCCATTCCCGAACCTTGTGAAGATGATGATAAATCAACTCCGAAGGGTAAGGATGTGGAACCCATAACTTGCGAAGAGGAGGTTCAACAGACAGTGTCACCACCATTCCCTCATGCATTGAAAAATACAAAAAAATCAAATTTGAATTCTGATATATATGATATTTTTAAACAAGTAAAAGTTAATATTCCTTTATTAGATGCAATAAAACAGGTACCATCATATGCCAATTTTTCGAAAGACTTGTGCACTGTGAAAAGAAAATTGAATGTGAAAAAGAAAGCATTTTTAGCCGAACAAGTAAGTGCAATCATTCAAAATAATAATACTTTGAAATACAAAGACCCTGGTTGTCCTACTATTTCATGTATTATTGGAGAACAAAAGATTAAAAAAGCCTTGCTTGATCTTGGAGCTAGTGTGAATTTACTTCCATATTCAGTTTATCAAGAACTCAATCTAGGCGAGTTAAAATCTACTTCGGTAACACTTTTACTTGCCGATAGATCTGTTAAAGTGCCAAGAGGTATGGTAGAAGACGTGTTGGTCCAAGTTGATAACTTTGTATATCCTGTCGATTTCATAGTTTTAGATACGCAACCTATCGAAGCTTGTAATGCAATTCCTGTAATTCTGGGTCGTCCATTTTTAGCAACTTCTAATGCTCTTATAAATTGCAGGAATGGAATAATGAAGTTGTCATTTGGTAACATGACCTTGGAGCTCAATGTTTTTAATCTTTGTAAGCAACCACATGACAAAGGAGATGAAAGTGAAGATGAAAATCTTATTGAAACTCTTGTGGAAGAAAACATTCAAGAAGGGAGTACTCGTGATCAATTAGATATTTGTTCAATTGAAACTGTTAAAGAAAATATTGAAATTGATCTTGATGATTTTATCAGGTATCACTCGTTACCAGGATCAGAGAATGAATTTGAGGCAAAATATGAGAACAAAGACGAACCACCCATATTGGAGTTAAAACCCTTGCCAGAAGAATTGAAGTATGCATTTCTTGGAGAATATGAAACATATCCGGTGGTAATTTCTTCCAAACTAGCAAGTGAAGAAGGTAAATTAGTTGATATGCTTAAAAGACATAAAAATGCAATTGGTTGGACACTAAAAGATTTCAAGGGCATTAATCCACTAATTTGCACTCACAAAATTCACTTAGAAGAAAATGAAAAAACATCTCAACAACCAAAAAGGAGATTAAATCCACACATGAAAGATGTTGTGAAAACTAAGTTCTCAAACTACTTGATGTTGGGATTATCTACCCTATTTCTGATAGTAAGTGGGTAAGCCCAACACAAGTAGTTCCAAAAAAATCTGGCATCACAGTGATAAAAAATAAAAAAGGTGAATTGTTAACAAGTCGAGTCCCATCTAGTTGGCGGATGTGTATTGATTATAGAAAATTAAATGACATCACTAGAAAAGATCATTTTCCATTACCATTTTTGGATCAAATTTTAGAAAGAGTAGCAGGTCATCCATACTACTATTTTCTTGATGGATATTCAGGTTATTATCAAATTCTCATTGCACTCGAAGATCAAGATAAAACTACATTCACATGTTCTTTTGGAACATTTGCATTTAGAAGGATGTCATTTGGATTATGCAATGCCCTAGCAACATTTCAAAGATGTATGCTAAGCATTTTTAGCGACATGGTTGAAAATTATTTGGAGATTTTCATGGATGATTTAACTGTTTTTGGGAATACATTTGATAATTGTCTTGAAAATTTGGAAAAAGTTTTAAAAAGATGCGAGGAAAAAGGTCTTATTTTAAATTGGGAAAAATGTCATTACATGATTACTTCTGGGATTGTTCTGGGACATGTCGTGTCATCTCATGGAATTGAAGTTTATAATGCGAAAGTTGATGTCATTGCCAATTTACCCCCTCCAAAAACCATTAAAGAAATTCGCTCATTTTTGGGACATGCTGGATTTTATAGGAGGTTTATAAATGACTTTAGTTCAATCTCTAAACCCATTTGTAACCTCTTAACAAAAGACACTGCATTTGAGTGGACTCAAGAATGTTCAAAATGCTTTTGATAAAATCATTCGACATTTAACATCAGCTCCTATCATGCAACCTCCTGATTGGTCTTTACCATTTGAAATCATGTGCGATGCGAGTGATTATGCAGTCGGTGCAGTACTGGGTCAAAGAAGAAACGGTAAGCCTTACATGATATATTATGCAAGTAGAACTTTAAACAATGCTCAAATGAATTACTCCACAACTGAAAAAGAACTACTTGCTGTAATATTTGCATTAGATAAATTTCGTTCTTATTTGATTGGATCAACGACTATTGTGTTTACTGATCATTCTTCTATTAGATATTTGTTGATCAAACAGGATGCAAAGCCACGACTGATACGATGGATTTTGTTGCTCCAAGAATTTGACATTGTGATCAAAGATAAAAAAGGAACCGAGAATGTCGTAGCCGATCATTTATCGAGACTAGTAACATGATCATCTTGTGAAATGACACCAATTAACGATAATTTTCCCGATGAACATCTATTTTCAGTTACTACTACACCTTGGTTTGCTAACATAGTAAATTTTCTTGTGACAGGAAAAATGCCACCGCAATGGAGTTCCCAAGATAAAAGAAAATTTTTGAATGAGGTAAAAAACTTTTATTGGGATGATCCGTATCTGTTCAAGTATTGTCCAGATCAAATATTTTCGACGTTGCATACCCTACAATGAGGTAAGTAGTGTCATTAAATTTTGTCATTCAGAAGCATGCGGAGTACATTTTTCTTCAAAGAAAACGGCTGCAAAAATCTTGCAGTGTGGATTTTATTGGCCCACTTTGTTTAAAGACACCCACGAAATCTGCAAGATCTGTGAAAATTGTCAAAAATTGGGTGCGATTTCAAAAAGAAACATGATGCCTTTGAATTCTATCATTGAAATTGAAATCTTTGACTGTTGGGGAATTGATTTTATGGGACCTTTTCCACCGTCATTTGGATACTTGTATATTTTAGTTGCAGTTGATTATGTTTCCAAATGGATAGAGGCAATTCCATGTCGAACAAATGATCATAAAATCGTCATCAAATTTTTGAAAGAAAATATTTTTAGTAGATTTGGAATTCCTCGAGCCATGATAAGTGATGTGGGAACTCACTTTGTTAATAAATCATTTGCTTCAATGAAAAATATGATATTACTCACAAAGTAACTACTCCTTATCATCCTCAAACAAATGGACAAGTTAATTAGCTAATAGGGAGATAAAGAAAATTTTGGAAAAAACTATTAACTCAAATAGAAAAGATTGGTCTCTGCGACTTAATGATGCACTTTGGGCATATCGAACATCTTTTAAAACATCATTGAATATGTCTCCCTATAGGTTAGTTTACTAAAAACATTGCCATTTGCCTGTGGAATTGGAACATAAAGCTTATTGGGCGATCAAAACTTTTAATTCAAGCATGGATGATTGTAACAAATTGCAGCAAATTGCAACTTAATGAACTTGATGAACTCAGAAATGATGCGTATGAGAATTCAAGGATTTATAAAGCAAAAATCAAATCATTTCATGATAAAAAAATTCTTAGAAAATCTTTTGAGATTGGTAAAAAAGTTTTGCTTTATAATTCTCGACTTCACATATTCCCAGGAAAATTACGATCAAGATGGACAGGCTCATATGTTGTAAAGCATGTGTATCCATATGGAGCTGTGGATATTGAAAATCCTAAAAATTGTGATGTTTTTAAAGTGAATGGACAAAGGCTTAAACCATTTTTGGAAAATGAAATCTTTCAAGAAGAGTTTATTTCCCTTTCTGATCCTTAAATTTTTATGTTGCATTTAATTTTGTTTGTTTTTATTTCTGGTTTCCTTAATCTTTTTGAAACGTCTGCTATTCGTTTTCTTAAAACGTGCTAGATTTTTTTTTTAAAACCTCACTTAGCATCGGCCGAACCATAAAATATTTTTGACATCATTTTAAAAATAAACATCCAACTGTCATTTAAAAATACAAAGAAAAATATTTTAAAGCATAAAATCGTCAAATATTTTACCAACCTAAAAACATTGTTCGAAAAGTATAGCCCATACTATAACCTCTCAAAAATCTCTCATAGCATAAATAAAAGACGTAAAAATATCTTTAACATTACTTAAAATCATAAATCATAACTAGTGCGGAAAACTAGCGTCGGTCCTCGGGTTATGTGCACCTCCAGTCCAGTCAGATCAACCATCAAGACCTCCAAAAACATTAACATCAAAATCACCTGCATCAATCACACCTAATGAGTCTACAGACTCAACATATCATATTCTTGATAACAGGTAATACATAATACAGTTCACATATAACAGTGAAAAATACTTGTACTTAAAATATCGTTTTCATGAAGATGCATAAACATAAATATTTTCGTAAACATTTTCATGATGCATAAAACCTTTAAATAAAAACATTTTCATAATCTTATGCATAAATATTTTCATATAAACATAAACATATTCATATTCGTATCCATATTCATATCAACATATTCATATCATCATATTCATATTCATGTTCATATTCGTGTCTGTTGAATTCAGATCGTGATTGTGACTCGTATTCTTAAACGTATTGGGCGATGGATCCATCTAAAAAAACCAGAGTACTGGGCGGCGGGGACACCAGCAACACTCTCACCGGTCAACTGGGCCTTGGCCTACGTATTAACATATTCGTATTCGTATCACGTATTCGTATCCGTATCCAAGAAAACACGATCGTCGGGCTCCCACTGGGACCATAACCCTCACGATATTTCCAACATGTAGTAGTCACAATCCCTTCACATCCTTCAACATGCTATCATCACTTTATAATAACATGCATAATATCATTTTTATTTTGAAACCAAGCATGCAACATGTCTTTTAAATGTCAAAGATTAAACCATAAAAATCCATGAACATTTATAATAAACGTTTTAACATATAAAAATCATAAAAACATAAACGTTTTAAAATAAACCTTTTAACATATTAAAAATCCGTGAACATTTAAAATAAACGTGTTAACATCTTAAAAATTCATCAACATTTAAAATTGACATATTAACATATAAAAATTCATAAACATCCATAATCATAAAAATAATCATATTAACATATAAAACAGCATTCAGGACACTGCCATGACGTTTACTAATTCTTAGGTGTAAAAAGACTGTTTTACTCCTAGACGTATAATTTCTCGTTTTTGACATTTTCTTGATTTCATTGACTCTAACATGTCCCAAATAATTATTTAAGCCTACATGAATTTTCTCATATTTTTATTTAGCCTAAATTGATGACTTTTAAATTAATCTTTAAATGTGACGTATTAATGCGTTTTAATCCCGAATTAAACCAAACCTTAATATAAAATTCCCAAATTAAAAAATTAGACTTATAATAATTATTTAAGCTTAAACCTAATTTTTCATAATTTTACAAAGCCTAAAACTAGGCAGTTTCAATTAACTCGTTAATTAGCGTTTCGTGCAGCGATTAAATCCCGGATAAATCCAAAACTCGTTATTTTGATCTCAAATTTTAAACATAGAATTTTTATGATTTATTCTACCCTTCCAAGTCATGATCCACCCCCGTGGACCCTTAGATTTAATTTTTAGTTCTTAAATCTCGTTTTTGACCCTTAACCGAACACACCGAGCCATCTCCTAATTTACTCGAGCCACGCCCGAGCCACCTTGAGCCAAAACCTAGCCAACCCACCTAGGGACCCTAATGACCAATCCCAGCCTGTTAAACCAGCCCTGGCCCGCTCAAAAGCTCCTGGAACTCGACCCATATTTCTGCACGTTTGAGTGTGTGTGCTTCCTTGCATGTTTAGGACTCCTAACCCAACTAGGACTCTCCCAGCCGAGCCACCACCGAGCCCATCCCTGACCAGCCCTTCTAGGCACCCCCCTGGACCCTTAGAACCCATAGTACCTGAACCTAATTTCCAAAACCGAGCCCACCAACCAGAAACACAAACTGTCCGAGAAACCCCCTTAGCATGGAGTCTACGTTTTTGCTGCTAGGGTCCAAACCACCGAGGCAACCCTTGAACCAGCCCCTCAAGCACCATCTTAGGACCCTAAAGAGTCGACCTAGCCGAACCCAGAACCCCCAGGCCAAGTCCCCTAACCCCTCGCGGCTGCTCCAAAATCATGCGAGGGAAAGAGTCAATGTGATCATGGGCTCTTCCTAACCTGCCTAGCCATGCTAGGACCATACCAGACCTTAGACTGAGACTACCTGACCCTCACCCAGCCCTGGCCGAGCCCCCACCAGTCCATGCACAGAACCGAGCCTACATGACACTTACTTGGCAACACACCTTCGGTTCCTTCTTTTGATGCCTACGTTTTTTTTTCCAGCTTTGTCATTCACATTTGCAGCTTATTAGTGCATTCTAGGACCCTTGAACATCATATAAAACATGCTCCTAACAAGTCCTAATCATGGTAGCCCCTTCAAGCTCATAAAAATCATGTTTTTGGAACAAAGATCAAGCTTTAAAAATCGCCTTGGATGCACAAACGAAAATATAACATGGTGCTCTTGTTTTTCATGCAATTTCAAACATAAATATATAATATGGTGTGATGATGAGTAAAGAAGAATATGACGTGCCTTTGCGTATTTAACGCACGAAAAACCGTTGACGATTGCGAAGAACGGCGACACAAAGACGATGGCTTGATTTTTCCATGAAGAACCTTCAAACTTTCTTTTCAAAATTGTGTGTGCCGTGAGTTGAGTTTGAGGGGAGAGTTTTGATAGAATTGGGGAGGTGGGCGTGTGATGATAATGAATTAGGGTGGGGTTTTGTACATATTTTATAGTTAATATATCATTAATTAAGCTTAGGCCCATTAGGAAGTAAATTAGGCCCAATTAAGCTCATTAGTGATTAGTTAAAATATTTAAAATAATTTTGCTTAAATAAGTTTGTGAATTTATTAGCCGGGTTGCCAAAAAATTTGCATTTTTGTTGAAAAACCAACACCGATAAAAATTACGTCCCGGCGTATAAAATCACTGCAAAAACCCCATATTTTCAAAAATAATAAAAAGCATCACCCATAATTTAAATAATTAAAAGCAATTATTCTAATAAAAACATTTTCTATTTTTCAGCCATCGGTCTCCGTTCCTCGATCGCAACTCGAATAACCTTTAAAATACATTTTAATGCAACCATATATAAAAATATAATTTAAACATACAAATATGCACAACATAATTAATTAATACAATTAAATCATTTAATTGAAATACACAAAAAATTTAATAATTTGTGCATGTGGTTCGCGTGAACCTTTAAATTTTCGGGGCGTTACACTTTTTATTTTCCCGATTAAATGGCGGATAACGGTACTCCGTGATTCTCATAGTCGGTTAAATCAGTTTCCCACAATTGCTGATATAAAAATAAAATAAAATCGTTTCTTTTCTTTTAAAATGGATGAAAATCTCTCAAAAATTTGTAAATATTTTCCCTCTGTTTTTGAAAATGTTCTAAGAAAAATTTATGCAGGTAGGTGTGAAAGATTGAGATGTTAATGCAAAAAGGAATTCCAGAAGATATTCGTCTTGTAATAGAACCTAAGGTCCGATTAGGAGGAGAAGTTCCACAATCATTGCTCATTCGGTATTTGCCTAGATTAGGAAAAAGCACTTATGCGAAAAAACGGTGGGCCAAAAGGTTAGGGGTTTGTCATAAGTGTGCAAGATGGACTTGTGACAAACGATGGAGATCTTTGGGATGTGTTTCCGATAACAGAGAAGATAAAATTGGTTTCATTAAGAATGGGCTGAGTAAGGAGTCTTTAGATAACATCTTATTGACTCTTGAGACGCATTCTAGTGGACATGTGCATATTGAATTTCTCAGTTTATGGAAACAATTTCAAGATGAGCGTCATAGTCTTGGGAATCCGACTAAAAAAGACCATGTTTGCCAATTTATAAGAAAATTGGATGGGAAGCATATCCTCGACTCATAGAAGGCGTTGAAGCCGTTTCTGGACGTAAAACCAGAGGAAAATTGTGAGCCACAATCACACTACTGTTTATATGCATGTGTGTCATTATTATTTTTACTGTTTATTTTGCTTACAGCTATGACCCATAGTTTTGTCATGATAACATATTACCCCTATAAAATCTCTCATCTTTCTCTCTATTTTCGCAGACCAAAAAGAAAGTAAAAACATGGTTGGATCCTCTGCACAAACATTGAAAAATATTTGTGTATTTTGTGGGTCGAGTTCTGGAAAAAATGAAGTATTTTTAGAAGCAGAAAAAATCTTTGAAAGATATTGGCTGAGAAAAAAATTCATTTTGTATATGGGGGAGGTAATATTGGGTTAATGGGATATGTTTCAACATCTGCTCATCATGGAGGTAGTCAGGTTTTGGGTATTATTCCTACAGCTTTAGGTGAAGGAAATATTACAGGTGTTACGATTGGGGAGGAATTAAAAGTTTCTTCTATGTATGAAAGAATCACCAAAATGATTGAAAATTCTGATGCTTTTATCGCACTACCAGGTGGTTTTGGTACATTAGAAGAAATTTTTCACACTATTTCTTGGGCACAACTTAATATCCATAATAAACCTGTGGGCTTGTTGAATATCAATAATTATTATGACAGTTTGTTGACATTTCTTGATAAAGTTGTGGAACAGAATTTCATTTCAGAAAATTCACGACGGATGCTCATATGTGCTTCGACTGCCGACCAATTAATTGATGATTTGGAAGCTTTTGTTCATAAGCCTGATCCCATGATAACAAAAATTAATTGGTCGCAATCAAGCAGTAAGAAAAGAAAGTTGGATCATTGATTCAAAAATCGTGGATTGGTTTGCGTTTGTTTCAGTTTGTTATCTTCATTAAAATTCCAGGTGATATTTTTTTCATTATGTACTCTTTATTAATAGTTATTTTGACATTCGGGACAATGTCATATTCAGATTAGGGGGAGAACTAACGTAAAAATTTAAAAAAAATTAAAAAAAATTTATTTTAAAATAAAAACATGTTTTTTGTTTGTATCTTATTAATTTTTGCAAAAATATCATACATTACATGTTTGAAAGGTTTAGATTAGAAATTGTAATAATCTATCTAAGGATGTTTAAATTTTTATTTGAAAAAAAAATCAATTTTAATATTTTGATCACTATAAAAATATGATTTATGAAATCTTTTTGTATGATTAATCATTGTGATAAAATCAGTTATTAAAGTATATGGCCCAAGATATACCTGATAAGAGTGCCTAAAATTTTTAAACTCACACATATTTTGTGAGTGAGTGGAGAGGATTGAGAAAACAGCTTGCGAGCCTTTATTGATCATCAAAGAGGATATCTATTGTTTAGATCTTGTGTTCTTATTTTGAAAAAAAAATTGATATTTCCTGAAAAAAAAAGGAAAAAAAAAAAGAAAGATGTTGAAAATCTATGTAATTTTTAAGTTATATGCTGCGACCCATTTATCTCTCATAAAAATACAAATAAAAAAAAAGAAAGAGAGAAATACATTGTAAAAATTAAATAAATATGTCGTCAAGAAGCATAAACTTAGTTTGATTTCGTGATGTAAAAGAAAAAAAATCAGAAAAAAAATATATAATAAGAACAACTGGATTTTGAATCAATGGATTTCCTATCCTTTGATTAGTTTGGCTCGTTTGTTTGTCTGCATTCTGTAAACCATTTTCCTGAGCATTTATCTGTATTCCAACTCAATGAGAGAAATCATTCCCATAAATTGAAACACTTATTAACCTGTGAGGATATGGAGTTGAGACTCTTACTAGGAATTTCTGAATGCCATGTACATTTAACTACCTGTAAATAAGCTTTGAATTGATCAGTTCAGATTATTTCATAAATTATAATTATAATGATCTTGATATTACTTTGACAGTTTTCAAATTTAATTTAAACACTTGGATAGTTCTGATTACATTTCTATTTAAATTAATCAATATGTTTTGTGTTGCTATTAACGCTTAAATTGCTAGGGACTAGCAATAAGCTGGTTGGGGAGTGTGATAAAGATAAAAAATTGTATATTAATTAAATGTTTTATAATATAAATATATAGTTTTTGTTTTATTAAATGTTTAAATATTATATGTTTTATAATAAATTGTATAAAATATAAGTTGTTGTGTAATTATAAGTTTTTACTATTTTTTACAGGTTCGATAAAACAAGAATAAACTTGGCGTTGCAAATGAGATTAAGATGATTCTTGGACTTGTAGAAAGTTGATGTTAATATCTAGAATATTGGTGACAAGCATGAGATAAAAATCTTCTCACAAGTGGGATCAAATTAAGCAACAATTCAAACGAAGTGGCAGTTTTACCATGCTCTAGTATTTTGACCATATCTCTCAAATTACTTGGTCAAATGGTTAAAAAAAAATACCAAAATTCAAACAACTCAGATATCTACATGTTTGTTTTTATGTCGAGAAGAAAATTCGGATGGGAAGATTTTCAAAAGTGATGTGTATTAAAATATTAATTTCTTGGAACACCAATGAAGACTTATGTGTAAAAAATAATATTTTATTTGTGGTTGTCTCCCCAAATTTGGCTATAAATAGGGGTGCACTGTAATGTATTGAGATATCCCTCATTTTATGAACAAGCCTTTGAGTTCATAATATTTCTCTCTTTGTTTTTCCTTTATTTCTTCATTTAAATATAATTAGCATCTTAAATTCATATTCAAAGTTTTACACTTTGAATAATGAGTAGCTAACTTCCCAAAGTTGAGATGAAAAGGTGAAACTCTTGGCATGATAATAAGGTTATTAAAGGTAAGAATCTATGTTTTATATTATTTAATCATTATTTATTGTTTATGTTATATTTATTTCCTTAAGTATTATTATACCCTACTTATAAGTGGGAGTTTTGATTTATTGTTGCTATATATTACACTAAATTCTTGCAACCATTTAAATCTTAGTTTGGTATTACCAACCATTTAAAGTGGATGCCTTGATTTATTATATGATTATATTATAATATTAATTTCTTGGAACCATTTAAATGTTAGTTTGGTATTACCAACCATTTAAAGTAGATGCCTTGATTTATTATATATGAATATCATAATATTAATTTCTTGGTACTATTTAAATGTTTCTTTGGTTTTATCAACCATTTAAAGTAGGAACCTTGATTTAGTCTTTACAAATATATATAGCACAATAAATACTTGATAACATTTACAAGTTTTGGTATATATTATATACTTATAAGATAATAATATATAACATAATAAAAATATGATTATTTAATATATATTGGAACCATTTTATTAAGTGGATTTCAATAATGTTCATTAATGTTAACTTTATTAAAATACCAAGAGTGGATCATTTAATCTCAACTACTTAAATTAAAATTTGAACAATTAAAAATTACCAATTAAAGATTCAAACCATTAAAAAAAACAAAAACAAAAACAAAAAGACATTGTAGTGGACATGTAATTACCTTAGCTTCCCTGTGGATACGATATTCGGACTCACCGAATTATACTAGTTGTGGACAACCTGCTCTTGGGAGTGCAACAATCAAAGTCGCAACAGCCGAAACCTTCCTTGGATTATTCTCCAATTTTCTTCTTCATTTTGGTTAAGGAAAAATATTCTCTTCTTGTTGCGTGTTTTCTTGATTGCTCGCAAGCGCACTGACGTCAAGTTATAGTAAAATATATTATTGAGTACAAGTGTCGATCCCACGAGGAGTGTGTATATAAATGTATATTAATGCTTGAGATTAAAATAGTCATTACTTTATTTAGAAAAATCAATTTAAGGATTTGATTTTATGAATGACTAAATTGAAAATGGATTTAAAAATAAATAAATATAGATATATATAACACCAAATTTTAGCAAATAATTTTAACAAATAACAATGAGATAAAAGATCTAGAGGTCCTATTTCACGCAACTATCCACCATGTGTAATTCTTATTAGGTTTGTTATAAAAGTCCTTTTTATTCATTAGCAAAAATCCTATGATTATCTACTCCTTTTCCAAGTAATAAGTAGATATTTGTTATCTAAAAATGAATCGTGACATTCCCATCAACAATTACAATTAAATAACACAACAAGCACTAGATTCTCTATAGGCTTCGATAGCATTATAGGCCTTCCGAACTCTATAAATTACATTGATGTATTTGATCTTTTTCTTGTTTATAATTTCCTCTTCCGAGTGATAAATTGTAAACATATAAATCATTCAAAATATGGCCAATAAATTGAAAGCATTAAGATTAAAATAATACAAATGAACAATATGAAGAACTTAAATAACTTAATTTATAACTTCTAACACATGGTTTCTAGTTTTGTTCCATCATTCCTCTAGAATTAAAACTTAGTTCATAACAACTGTCACGCCCCGAAACTCGGGATTTGACACCGGCGTTGTTTAACAATCACACAATCGAAACAACAAGCCTCTTGTAGCACAGTATAAACCGAACCAGTTTATATATCATAATCTCAAATTAAATAGCCACTGTCTTTACAACTACCGAAATAAATAAGACGACAGAGTTTTAATGCGGAAACGTAAATCTAATTAATAATAACTTAAACATAATCGATTTCCTTGAGCATTCACCATCCCCAAAACTGCTCGGATTCTTCCCCCTCAATCTGTTCTTCGGACTTATCTGGGAAGGGTTGTAAGGGGTGAGTATTTGGGAATACTCAGCAAGTGGGGGAATATCGAGCACAATAAAACAACATGCATAAATTTCGAAACACATGATTGCATACATACTTCATAAACATGCATAACATTTACCAGCCACTGTGATTTATCTAACCTTCTATGGTTTACTGACGTCAGTCCCTAATTTTTACTTCTCTAAGGGGGCGAGGCCGTATAGCGGTTATATCCCCCACCGCGTAAGGGTACGTCATGGTTGGGATTCCCACCCATATATAGTCGACTCCTCACAGTGCTTAAAAACGAATGACAACAACACAAGAAGGAGTAGGAAAAAAACATGTACTCGACCGTATTTTCAAAAACACACGAAGAATGCATAATCGAAATTAATTCTTTAAAACAGCCCACTTACCGATGAATGCTAAGAAAAAACGTGGTGGCTCGGCTTCGAGAATGGATCGCTTCTCGCTCCTTCTTCGGACAGAACTTCGGCTTGATTATAGCCTAGCTTCGGGACGATATTTGGGCAGAATTTTTTGCTTAGGGGAGCTGCTGAAATTTCGAAGTCTGCAGCTAGGGGATTTCGAATTTATGGTGTAGAAGGGCTAGGTATGGTGGACTATTTATAGGGGAGGGGAGTGGAGCTAAAATTGGTACCCAAATCATACCAAAACTCATTCCAAATCTTATCATTTTGACTACAAAAACTCTTTCCATGGCTGTTGATTCTCTACCAAATGGTGCTCCCCTAATTTCTAATCCAATGGTTCGAAAATGAGGTGCAAAGGAGGTGGGAGATTTGCTCCCATTCAATCAGCTCAAGTCCAAGATTCAAGCAATCTCATACTTAGGCACATTATGCTAATTTTCGATTTTTATATTATATTTGCACAATCATTCCTTAATTCCTTGTAGGTTATATCTTAATCTTGCAAAAAAAAATATCCCCTTCCAAATTTCGAAGTTGGAATGCAATGTGTAGATATTGTTGACTTGGCCATAAGGATTTCCCAACCATTAATTTCCAATATGCACATCTTATAAAATCTTATGATAAAATTTCCTTACAATTTATTAATTACATGGAAAAAATTTCGGATCTTACATCCCTCCCTCCTTAAGAGAAGTTTCGTCCTCGGAACTGGAGTTGGCTTGGTCTCCAAATAGGTAGGGATAATCCTTTCGCATCTTTTCTTCAACTTCCCAAGTTGCTTCTCGCTCCGTGTGGTTGGACCATTGTACCTTGACGTAGGGAATAATACGTCGTCTAAGAACCTGTTCTTTGGTGTCCAAAATTCTGATGGGGACTTCTTCGTATTTCAGTTCTTCTCCCAAGTTTCCTTCGGTCATGAGTGGTTCCACTTCCAACACGTGACTTGGGTCTGGGATGTGCCTCCTGAGTTGAGAAACATGGAACACGTTGTGGATCCTTGACATGCTTGGTGGCAACGCCAGTCTGCATGCTAGCGTGCCCACTTTTTCCAAGATTTCAAAGGGTCCAACATATTGAGGGTTCAGTTTCCCGGCCTTACTGAATCGGACGACTCCCCTCATAGGCGAGACTTTCACACAAGCCTTCTCGCCCACGTTAAACTCTACAGGCCTTCTCTTAAGATTTGCCCAGCTCTTCTGTCGGTCTTGAGCTGCCTTGAGCTTTTCCCACCTACGGCTTTCTCTCACACTTCATCCCAGTAAAGTTGCGACCGACATTTCCTTCCATAAAGGGCTTTGTACGGAGCCATTCCGATGCTGCTGTGATAGCTGTTGTTATAAGCAAACTCAATTAAGTGTAGATGAGTGCTCCAGTTGCTACTGAATTCAAGGGCGCACGCTCGCAGCATATCTTCTAAGGTCTGTATGGTTTTCTCCGTTTGTCCATCGGTTTGAGGATAATAGGCAGTACTGAGGGTCACTTTCGTTCCCATGGCCTCTTGAAAGCTCTTCCAAAATCGCGAGACGAACCTCGGGTCTCTATCAGATCGGATGCTCACTGGCACTCCATGCAGTCTCACAATGTTGTCCATGTATAATGAAGCCAATTTGTCGAGATTGTAATTCATGCGGACGGGTAGGAAGTGTGCAGTCTTTGTGAGTCTGTCCACGATCACCCATATACCGTCGTGGCTTTGCCTAGACTTTGGCAATCCTACCACAAAATCCATGGAAATATGCTCCCACTTCCATTCGGGAATTTCCAAAGGTTGCAGTAATCCTCCAGGTCGCTGGTGTTCTGCCTTGACCTGCTGACATACCTGGCATCTGGAGACGAATTCAGCTACATCTCTTTTCATGCCATTCCACCAAAAACTATTCTTGAGGTCCCTGTACACTTTTCGTACTGCCTGGGTGGACTGAGAATTTTGACTTGTGCGCCTCTGCCATTATTTCTTGGCGAAGGTTATCACTGTCGGGCACACACAGTCTTCCTTTCATCAACAAGATTCCCTTGTCATCAATCTGATAATCCTGAGTCTTCCCTTCTCTGACATGCACCTTAAGTTTAGTCAGTACCTGGGTCTCGATCCTAGTTTAACTTGATGGTCTCCTGCAGACATGGCTGGGCCGAGAGCGACGCTAGAGTTACCTTGCCAGGGCCCTTCCGACTTAGCGCATCAGCCACCTTGTTTGCTTTACCCGGATGGTAATTTATGGTCAAGTCGTAGTCCTTCAGAAGTTCGATCCATCGCCTTTGCCTCATATTAAGTTCCTTTTGGGTGAACAAGTACTTGAGGCTCTGATGGTCTGTGAAGATTTCACATTTAGCACCATAGAGGTAGTGCCTCCAAATCTTTAAGGCGAAGACAACCGCTGCTAGTTCCAGATCATGAGTAGGGTAGTTCTGCTTGTGCGGTTTCAACTGCCTTGATGCGTAGGCGATCACTCTTCCCTCTTGCATCAGTACGCATCCTAGACCGTCCTTAGAGGCGTCACTGTAAATAGTGAAATCTTTATTTTCTGCGGGCAGGATCAATACTGGCGTGGATGTGAGTTTCCCTTTCAGTGTCTGGAAACTCTTCTCACAACCGTCATCCCAGATGAATTTAGAATTCTTCTGTGTGAGCTTCGTCAGTGGCACGGAAATCGAGAAGAACCCTTCGACAAACTTCCTGGTAGTAACCCGCCAATCCAAGAAAGCTTCTGATATCGGTGGCGTTCTTTGGTCTCGGCCACTCAGTAATCGCCTCTACCTTCCTTGGGTCCACTGACACTTCTTCTCTCGAGATCACATGTCCCAGAAATGACACACTCCTTAGCCAGAATTCACACTTGCTGAACTTAGCATATAGCTTATTCTCTCTTAAGGTCTGCAGAGCAAGGTGAAGGTGTTCTTTATGGCTCGTCTCGTCAGGAGAATAGACGAGGATATCGTCGATGAATACCACTATGAGCTGATCCAGGAATGGCTTGAATACTCTGTTCATCATATCCATGAATGCTGCCGGTGCGTTGGTAAGACCAAAAGGGATCACGGTGAATTCATAATGTCCATATCTCGTACGAAAGGCTGTCTTGGGGATATCTTCAGCCCTGACCTTCAACTGGTGATAACCTGTCCTCAGATCCAGTTTAGAAAAGATGGCGGCTCCTTTAAGCTGATCGAACAGATCGTCTATCCGAGGTAGAGGGTACCTGTTCTTGATTGTGATCTTGTTCAATTCTCTGTAGTCGATGCATAATCTCATACTACAGTCTTTCTTCTTTACGAAGAGTACTGGAGCTCCCCACGGGGACACACTCGGTCGAATCTGCCTTTTATCTAGCAATTCTTGGAGTTATTCTTTTAATTCCTTGAGTTCGGCTGGTGCCATTCTGTAAGGTGCTTTAGAGATTGGGGTCGCACCGGGAACCAGATTAATCTCGAACTGCACTTCGCGGTCCGGGACCGTTCCCGAGAGTTCTTCTGGAAAAACAGCTGGGAACTCTCTTACTATAGGGATGTCCTCCAGTTTCAGCTCGGATTTCTCGTTTATTTCACTGACCATTGCTAGGTAGATGTCTTCTCCTGGATTTCATGGCCTTCCAAGCTTGAGACGCGGAGAGCAGCAACTTCCGGTCCTTGGATTTGCCGTGGAACACGACTTCTCCCCGATCTGGGGTTCGGAGTTTGACTCTCTTCCCCTTACAATCTACTATTGCACTGTTTCTTGCTAACCAATCCATTCCTAAGATTTCGTCGAAATCGACCATGATCAACTGTATCAAATCGGCGCTAAAAGTCTGATCACTAATACTGATTTTACAATCTCTGTAAATCTCGTCCATTTCAATGGCTCTATTAGTAGGTGTGGCTATTCGGAGATGTTCAGTTAGCTTATCAGGCTTACGTCCTAGCTTCTTAGCAAATCTCTTAGACATAAAGGAATGTGTGGCACCACAGTCAAATAACACATAAGCAGGCACTTGCTGAATAAATATGATACCTGACACGACTTCATTGGCGTCGTCTGCCTCCTCCTAAGTCATGGCAAAGACTCTGGCATTAGGTTTGTCCTCCCTTGGTTTACTAGGGCATGTTCCTGTTTTTGGCCTAGTTCCTCTGTTTGGCCCTGCTGGTCGGTTGGCGGCGGTAGGACATTCTGCAATTCTGTGCCCCACTTTCCGACATCCAAAGCATACACCGCTGGCCCTTCGGCATTCCCCAGTGTGTCTGAAGCCACATGTTGGGCATGGCTTGAGTCCTTGATGGTTACTGGCGGAGGGTTGCCCTGAGGGAGGTCCACCCGACTGATTGGGCCTCTTGAACATTGGTTTCCCTTGAGAGGGCTTACTGTTAAGGGGTCGCTTGTTCTTGTTTTCCCCTTCCCTTCGACGAATGTCAGCTTCTGGTCGGATAGCCGCACCCATCAGGTCTGAAAAATTTGCAGGTTGGTAGACTGCTAGAGCTGACTGAATCCTGCTGTTCAACCCCTTCTTAAAACGGTGCAATTTCAGAACTTCGTCCCCCATGATTGCCGGAGCATAGGATCCAAGGGCATTGAACTGAGAGGTGTACTCCACCACTGACATGTCTGGAGCCTGACTGAAATTTTCAAACTCACTTATTTTCTGCAGTCTAACTTCTACCGGGTAGTACTGTTTCAGAAATGTTTCTCGGAAGATTCGCCATGTGATTGGTCCAGCAGCGGTCATGGCTGGCGAGACTGCTTCCCACCATTTAGCTGCCTTGTCTTCCAGGAAGGACACTATCACGTCCACTTTTAGTGCATCTGGGACTTCCAACAGTCTCAACTGAGTTTCCACGCTTTTTAGCCAACTCTGGCTAACTTCAGGGTCAGCAGCTCCACTGAAGGTTGGACACCTGTTCTTGCGGAGGGATTCATAA